>NC_081547.1:30157129-30166822 GCF_901000735.1 Corylus avellana
TTTTTTTTTTTTTTTTTTGCTTTATGCTTTTCATTTTAAACTACACATATGGGGACGAATTTAGGTTGTTTTAATTTATTTTTTAGATTAAGGGAAGATTGAAATGATTTATTTGATTGCATGTATGAACCAAAAATTTATTAAAAGATTTGCGACATTAATCTATTAAAAGATTTGCAGATTCAAAATTTTATTTATTTTATTTTGTATGATTAATTTATTAAAAGATTTGCCGTGTCCATATTTTTTAATTGCTGTTTTATTTTGTATCATTAATTTATTAAAAGATTTGCAGGTTCAAAATTTTGTTTTTTTTGTTCAGCATGTATGAACCGGAAATTTATTAAAAGATTTGCGACATTAATCTATTAAAAGATTTGCAGGTTCAAAATTTTATTTATTTTATTTTGTATCATTAATTTATTAAAAGATTTGCGGGTTCAAAATTTTGTTTTTTTTTGTTCAGTATGTATGAACCGGAACCGGTTAAAAAAATTGAACCGGTTCAGTTTGACGCCGTTTCTTCCTTCTCTCTAACGACGGAAACAACGTTCTCTCTAAGGCATGCTCTCTGTTTTCCTCTTCTTCCAATGAGATTGAAAGTTTATTTGATCAGTTTTATGAAAATATATGTGACTCCGAACTATGATTTAAGGTACGAGATATTCGAGATGAATGTATCTTTGTGCTTTTATGTACAAATTTTTAGCAATTGTGAATTGATGATCTTTAGTTTGTTTCTTGAGAACTTTTTTTGTACCAAACACTATTTTAAATTAGAGATTAGGTAGAATATGTTTCCGTTTTGTTTTGTGAAATTTTTTGTTCAGCTTTTTTTTTTTGGTGGGTATTTAACTATTCTTCATTTGAATGTTTTATAGTTTTTTTTTTTTTTTCATTTGCTTTTTTGAATGTTCAGAATTATGAGTTTTATTTGTATTATAATATAATAAGTATTACACCAAAAATATTAAAATTTTATGCTAATTTTATATTAATACTTTGATAATCAAAATTCATGGTTTCTTGCCTTCCTTTATTTTATTTTATTTTTTCTTTATGCTTTTCATTTTAAACTACACATATGCGACGAATTTTAGGTTGTTTTAATTTATTTTTTAGATTAAGGGAAGATTGAAATGATTTATTTGATTGCATTAAATATTGAGTGAAAGATTTTGTTATTTTTGTATCCATTAAAAACAAAAAGAAAAAAAAAAAAAGAGATTTGTTATTTTGCTTTGTTTTATGTTTTAAATGTCCATAATTTTATTAGTTTTATTTGTTTTGAAATATAGTAGGTATTACACAAAAACCTATTGGGTTTAGGGTTACTCTCAGTTTTGCTACCATTCTCAATATATTGTTATAGGGTTTTGAGTTACTCTTTCCTTATTTTCTGTTCTAATTTATATATTATTTTTCATTCAAATTTCTTATTGTTCTTTTATAAATTTAATTGACTTTGTTATTCATTATGTTTTTTTGTGTTTTAATATTCCTTCTACTATTTTTTGTCTCTTTTTTTTATGAAAGAAATAAAACGACTCCTATGAGAATAAATATTTTAATATGTTTTATGGGTCTTATGATTTAAGGGTTTTATGTTTTAACTTATTCCAGCTGATTTTAAATTCTACATATGAGAATTTTTTAATATATTTTAATTTATATGGATTAAAACTAAAATTATATATGGTTCTTATGATAGTATATTTTTATATGATTTATATATTCATGCAAACTTTTGTGTAATTGTGTCACTATGTTCAACAATATGCTGTTGAATAATCTTTTGTATTTTTTTTTTTATATATTGAAATAGGCATGATAGATTTGACCTATAATAAAAAATACAATGGAGATGTGTTTTAAGTTTTAAAATCAAATTATTCTTTTTATATTCGTTTACTTATAAAAAAGTTTTAAAATCAAATTATAATGAATAATCCCGCGCATAGCGCGGGTTCTAAGCTAGTTTTATATATAATAGGGGAGTTTTAAACTGGAGAGTCTAAGAGTTTGACACGTGGCGTTCTATTTATTTGATGAATCATTATATTAAATGAAATTGTGTGTTTGAATTTTTTTAATGTTTTAAGTAGAATAGGCTAATATCATGACATGTGCCATTCCATTTAAAATCAAAACACGTGTTTTTTTAAACTGTCATCTTTCTCAATTTCAACTGCATAACAAATTTCTTCAAGAATCATTTTGTTTATGTGTGTCTAGAAATATTTTAATTTATCAAATAACGGGGTCAAATGAACTGTGACTGGGTCAATCCAACACGATTTGTTTATTAAATAGGTTATGTAGACGAGTCAACCCAAACCCGATATGCTAACCTTAGTTCCAACCAACTTTTGGATAAATCTTTAACAATAAAAAAGAAAAAAAGAGTCTAAGGGTTCACTAGACCCTCAAACTGTCACATCAACACAGTGAGATAATTGTGAAATAAAAATGTAGTTTCTAACATTACTCTAAAAATATATATAATGATTGGTTGTGACTGATATATCAATGTTGTGAAATAAAAATATGCTTGTTAGCATTACTCTATTAATATTTGTTGACGTGGTGACTTTTTCACCTATCAATTAAATGGGTGGGGACCATTGTTTTTCCTTTTGGGAGTTGGAAACTCTTTTACGTAACCTACTTGGACTAGGAGAAGAAATCTCATTCTCCAACTTGTATTGAGAAAGTAGCCGACTTGGTGTATAAGCCACATTTTGTTCCTATATAAGGAGCCTTATACTAAGCCTTTGAGTATCACAATATAGAGCTGCACAAAGGCTAGTCTGTAAATGAGAGAAAGGTGGGCTGCTATATGTGTTAACAAAGGGCGCCGACTGTTTTCTTCTTGATTTTGGAGGAGTCAAAATAAGAGAGAAAAAAAATGGTGCTACTGTGGAAGAGAAAAAGAAATAGAGACCAACCGCCATCGTATCCCAGCAAAAGAAGATGAGTTTATATTCCTGTCTTTTGTATTCTCTTCTGGGAATAATCTATATTGTGTGATAGTGAGATTTGAGTGTATTGAGGTTTTGGGTCGGAGTGATTTTCTCTTTACTATATTTTTGTACTTTATCTTTCATAGAGAATTTCTTCGTGATCACCTCCGCCAATGGACGTACCTCACATTGAGGAAACCACTTAAATCTTGGTGTTATCTTGTGTGTGATTGTTCTCACCTTATTTAACTGTAATTGTGATCACATGTGTTTTTGCACAACAAGTGGTATCAGAGCTCAGGTTCGAGAATCAAATTGACGGCAAATATGAAGAGTATCAAGTTTGAAGTAGAAAAGTTTAATGGGAAGAATAATTTCTCTCTTTGGCAGAGAAGGATGAAAGATTTGCTGATTCAACAAGGAGTCTACATGACATTATTGGGAAAGGCAAAGAAACTCGAGAAGATGGAGAATGATGTTTGGGAAGAGATGGATGCGAAGGCTGCCAGTGTAATCCATCTTAATTTATCAGATAAAGTCATTCACAATGTGATTGATGAAGAAAAGGTATAATCAATTTTGAAGAAATTAGAGAGTCTGTATATGGCGAAGAATTTAACGAATAAGCTGTATGTGAAGAAGCAGTTATATGGTTTACAAATGGAGGAAAATATAGATTTGCTGGAGCACCTCAACAAGTTCAACATGTTGAATACACAGTTGTTGAATTTTGCAGTGAAGATTGGAAAAGAGGATAAAGCGATACTTCTGTTGGCATCGCTTCTCCCTTCTTATGATCACCTGGTTATGACATTGTTGTTATATGGGAAAGAAACTCTGGCGTTTGAAGAGGTGACAGGATCTCTCTTGTCACATGAGACGCGGAGGAAACCTGTCAATGATCAGGCTGATGGGCTTGTGGCACGGTTTGAGCCAAAGTGCAGAAAAGATAAGTTTAAGGGGAAGAATAACAAAGGTAAGCAGTATCTGTCTATGTCACGATCGGCATAAGGTGAAGAATCTCAGTCAGATGCAAAAGATGTGGAGTGTTATTATTGTCATAAGAAAGGGTAGTACACAAAATTTTGTAGGATGATGAAACAAGACCTAGAAGATAAGAAGAATTAGAAAGGTTCCGCAAATTCAGTTAGTGTGGTCGATGGTGAGTTTGATGACAGCAAGGTTAGTGTAGATGTTCTTTCAGTTTCCTCAGGTAAAAATTCTCTCATAGACTTTTGGGTTTTGGATTCTACTTGTTTATATCATATGTGTTCAAATAGACAGTAGTTCGACACATTTAAATCCTGTAATGCGAGTACAGTGCTAATGGGCAATGATGCTAGGTGTAAGGCCATTGGACTAGGTACCATAAAAGTCAGGATGTTTGATGAGATTGTTAGGATATTCATTAATGTCAGATATGTTCCTGACCTTAAGAAAAATTTGATCTCATTAGGCACATTTGATTATTTGGGCTATGGTTATTCAGCCAAAGATGAAATTATGAAAATAACTAAAGGTGCTATGGTGATAATGAAGGGTAAGAAAATTGACAATTTGTATAAGTTACTCGGGGACACAGTTACAAGTGGAACTGCAGTGTTTAGCTTTGCAGAACCAAATAATGATAACATAGTTTTGTGACATATGCGGCTTGGTCATTTAGGCGAGCGCAGTATGTTTGAGCTTCACAAGAGGAATTTGTTGAAAGGTGTAAAGTCATGTAAATTGGGTTTCTGCAAGTACTGTCTGTATGGGAAGCAACGAAGAGTCAGCATTAAGGTGATATCTCATACAAGCAAAAGTGTTCTCGACTATGTTCACTCAGATGTTTGGGGACCAATAGCGGTGCCATCAAACGAAGGTGCACATTACTTTGCCAGTTTTATTGATGATTTCTCAAGAAATGTCTGTGTGTATTTTATGAAGCACAAGTCAGAGGTTTTCACCATCTTCAAGCAATGAAAGGCGCATGTGGAATATCAGACTAGAAGAAAGTGAAGTATCTGAGATCCGATAATGGGTTAGAGTACAAAGACACTACATTCTTGGAATTCTGCAAAACAGAAGACATTACTCCCCACTTCACAGTGAGAGGGACTCCACAGCAAAATAGAGTTGCCGAAAAGATGAAAAGAACACTGTTGGAAAATGTGAGATGTATGAGGTTAAGTGCAGGATTGCCAAAGGGTTTTTGGGCTGAGGTAGTTAATTATGCATGCTTCGTCACCAACTGATCTCCAGCTGCTGGGATAGACTTCAAGATTCCAAAGGAAGTATGGTCAGGTAAACCAGTTGATTATTTTATGTTGAGAATATTTGGTTGTCCGACATACGTTCATGTGCAAAGTAGAGAGCGATCAAAATTAGATTCAAAGTCAAGAAAATGTATTTATCTTGTTTTGGAATCTGGTGTAAAAGGATATAGGCTCTGGGATCTAGTCTCAAAGAAGAAGATTGTTAGTAGAGATGGTGGTGTTTGATGAGGCCTATATGTTAAGAAAGGGTGAGGGTGAAGCATCGACCGAGAGCTAGAAAGGGAAACAGGTCGTGGAGGTGGAGCTTGATGAACAGCTTTCACTCATAGACATATGTGATGACGAAGAATCGTCAAGAGATTCAGAGCACCGAGAAGAGCCTTATTGTTTAGCAAGAGGCAGAGAGAAACGTGATCAAAAAGCACCGGAGAGGTATGGATTTGAGGACATGGTCTCCCTTGCTCTGACAGCTAATAGTGGAGACTCATTGTGTATTCAGAATGACATGCTGACAGAGGTGGAGTTACTACAGAAAGGTAAAGCTTAGGAATCGACATAATTGCTCAAGGCAAAGAAGGCTAAAGGGTGCAAATGAGTCTACAGAAAGAAAAAGCCAATAGAAAAAGCTGTGTGGCCAAGTGGATTGGTAGAGAAGCATGGTAGTCTGTCTATACCAGATCCTATACTCAAGTTCAAGAGGTGCTTAGACTTGAGTGTCACTTATGGATTGTGATAGCCCTTAGGGGCTTAGACAGAGGCATCATAAGGAGATTCATATTGTTGCGACTTTTTCACCCATCAATTAAATGAGTGGGGACCATTGTTTTTCCTTTTGGGAGTTGGAAATTCTTTTGCGTAACCTACTTGGACTAGGAGAAGAAATCTCCTTCTCCAACTTGTATTGGGAGAGTAGCCAACTTGGTGTATAAGCCACATTTTGTTCCTATATAAGGAGCCTTATACTAAGCCTTTGAGTATCACAATATAGAGCCGCACAAAGGCTAGTCTCTAAAGGAGAGAAATGTGGGTTGCTATGTGTGTGATCAAAGGGCGCCGACTGTTTTCTTCTTAATTTTAGAGGAGTCAAAATAAGAGAGAAAAAGAAGGGTGCTACTGTAGAAGAGAAAAAGAAATAGAGACTAACTGCCATCGTATCTTAGCAAAAGAATAAGAGTTTGTATTTCTGTCTTTTGTATTTTCTTTAGGGAATAATCTATATTGTGTAATAATGAGATTTTGGTGTATTATGATTTTGGGTCTGAGTGTTTCTCTCTACTATATTTTTGTACTTCATCTTTCATAGTGAATTTCTTTGTGATTGCCTCCGCCAATGGACGTACCTCACATTGAGGAAACCACTTAAATCTTTGTGTTATCTTGTGTATGATTGTTTTTGCCTTATTTAATCGTAATTGTGATCTCGTATCGTTTTGCACAACAATATTATCAGAATAATACCAAAAATTGCATATTTATTTAACAATTATCTCACAATGCTAATGAATCTGTTTCAAACCATCCTTAAATTATTTTCTTTTTTTTTTCGAAAATTGATCAAGACAATTTAGACCCACATTACATCGTGGGACAGACCTCTTCTTATATTGGTTTTCTATCTGGACCACGGGACAGCGTCTTAAAGTTAGAACAGGCTCAACCTCGGTCCAAAACGTCAGTCCAGTTTTACAAATATAATGTGCAAGCCCATAAGAGCAGTCAAATTTTGTCGTGAATACCCCAATTCCGAATTTGAAAAGGGATCGGACACGCACACACTGAAATCCGACAGAGATACTCAACTCTTTCCACCTTCTTGAACCCAGTATTACTCTTTCTGAGAGAATTTGTAAGGGATAAATAGATAGCAGCAACTCAGGGAAAAAGAAGAAGATAACAGTGGGTCGGGGCCTCTTCGGAATTAGCTCTAGGCTTTTCTTTTTGTGTTCTAAAAGAATATATAATTTGGGCATTTGGATAGAAGGAGAGTTAGGGTTTTATCTGAGAGGGATGGGAGCTGAAAGATTGGATTGGTTGTCGTAATTGAGGAGGAGCGGAGTAAAGAGATGTATGTTATTTTGTTGTCTAATTAGCTGATTATGCTATAAATTTTGAGCTCTACGCTTGTTGAGAAGCGTATTGCGAGAGAGATGGAAGGCGGAAGGAGGATATCGGCGAGTCCCCGGCCTTGCAGCGGAAGGCGGGTAGTGGCGAAGAAGCGAGCACGTGGTGGCGGCGTGGATGGGTTCGTCAACAGCGTTAAGAAGCTTCAGAGACGGGAAATCTGTTCCAAGCGTGACCGTGCTTTCAGTATGAGCGACGCTCAGGAACGATTCCGTAACATCCGTTTGCAGGTCTCTTCCTTAATCTTCTCGACTCGTCAGTAGCATTCTAACGAGCATTTACATTATAACTCTAACCTATATGGTTTTGCGCTAATGTTATATGAATATTAAGGGATATCAAACACATTGCTTTCGGTTCCTGACATAAACTCAAGCTTACCGCCCCTTTTTTCTTTCTTTCTAGATCTCTTGACAGAGAGAACGAGAGATAAGGAGGACTGGAGTCAGTTTCTTATTCTTGTTATTCACGGGCAGAAAGATTTTTATATTTATTATTCCATTTGATTAAAAGCCATAAACTTTATTCTGGCGGCATCCTTATTATCCAATGCCTACTGGTATGAGCTTATCATGGGCTATTGCTGGTGGAAGATTTATCTATGTACACAATATTATTTATAGAAGCAAGACGCCAGATGCCTTACGAAAATGTGTTTTGTCATTTTGGACATAAATCATTGTGGCAATCCTGAAAACTTCATGTTTAGGTTAAATAGGAACTCACACATAATTACTTGCATTGGAACCCACAATCCCGTGGTTGGTAATTTATATTTGCTCCATTTTGCATCAGTGAGGAAAAAAAATTTTGAATCCTCTTTTCCTTCATGTAAAATTAGTATGAACTTATGTAGTGTAACATACACACATCTGGTCTTCTAAATTTCTGCCTGTTTGTCTTGGTTTAATCTATTTATGGATAGGAGGAATATGATACCCATGATCCAAAAGGTCATTGTTCCATGGTACTGTCTTTCCTGAGAAAGAGATCAAAGATAATTGAGATTGTAGCAGCACGTGACATTGTGTTTGCTCTTGCGCAATCTGGTGTTTGTGCAGCGTTTAGCCGAGGTTTGGTTGTATTTCCATATTTGTAAACTACAGTTTGTGTGCTATGAAATTCTGTTTGCACCTAAAACTAGAATGACTAAGAGGGGATTATATATGTTTCACTTGTTGGATGCAGAGACTAACCAGAGGATATGCTTTCTGAATGTCAGTCCTGACGAAGTTATAAGAAGCTTGTTTTATAATAAAAACAATGACTCCCTTATCACAGTTTCTGTATATGCTTCAGACAATTTCAGTTCTTTGAAATGCAGAAGCACAAGAATCGAGTATGTGAATCAACCCCCACCCCCCTCCTCCCACACACACACACGCACAAAGAAAAATTAATTCCAAGAAGAGAGAGAAAAAAGATCTCAAATTGTATGATTGATTGTCTTAATTTTCTTTTGTTTGCTAGTACTTCTTGTTGAAATTGTTGACTGTTCATATATTCCAGATACATAAGGAGAGGTAAGCCAGATGCAGGTTTTGCTCTTTTTGAGTCCGAGTCACTGAAATGGCCTGGTTTTGTAGAGTTTGATGATGTTAATGGGAAGGTACTCACTTATTCTGCCCAGGATAGGTAAATATTCTATTATATGAGTATTATTTTCTGCTAAGATATGATTATCTATTGTACGCTTGGCTTATTGATTTTGATATACCTTTTTTTTCTTTTCGCTCGTGTTAGTATTTACAAAGTGTTTGACCTGAAAAACTATACAATGTTGTACTCCATATCGGATAAACATGTCCAAGAGATTAAGATCAGGTAATGTATCTATACATGCTTTTACACATGCATAATAGTGGTAGTTCATTATTTATCAAAAAATAATAATAATAATAATAATAGTGGTAGTTCATGTACTTCCGCATTAACTTTTTGGGAATTAGCATATTGCGTCACCTTCTAGGTTTTAATGATACTACAAATATCACTAATTGCAGTTGGAATAGGATCCTCTCCGGTCCATTTGGACCGGAGAGGGAGAGGTCTCCAGTTGATGGCCAGGATGGCCCTAGGAGAAATCTAGGGCCATAAATGGGACAAGTGTCCCATTAAAAATAAAAATATTAAAATATTATTTACGATTTAAAAATAAAAACAAAAATTAATAAAAAAAATAAGGGATGGCTGGCCACCCCATTTTGGCCATAGGGGGTGGCCGGCCACCCCATTTTAGTTGGGGGTGGTTCCAATGGCCGGCCAGGGGTGTCCGAATCACCCCCATGGCCTATGGGGTTGGGTCGGCCACCCCCATCTTGCAAAAGGGAGCCACCCCCGTTGGGTCTGGG
>NC_081547.1:30166842-30234303 GCF_901000735.1 Corylus avellana
GGTGCTTTGGCCACCCCTGGCCGGCCATTGGGGGTGGCTTGAACCACCCCCAGTTAAAATGGGGTGGCTGGCCACCACCTCCTATGGCCAAGATGGGTGGCTAGCTACCCCTTATTTTTTTTTTTATCAATTTTTGTTTTTATTTTTTTTAATAGTAAATAATATTTTAATATTTCTATTTTTAATGGGACACTTGTCCCATTTATGGCCCTAGATTTCTCCTAGGGCCATCCTGGCCATCAATTAGAGATCTCTCCAGTCCATTTGGACTGGAGAGGATCCTATTCCATTGCAGTTGGTCTTTTTCTTTTTTCATATTCACTTTTGTTGATCCTTTGTGATGATTTTTCCTGAACAGTCCCGGAATCATGTTGTTGATTTTTACAAAAGGAAGTAGTCATGTGCCCCTTAAGATTCTTTCAATAGAGGATGGAACTGTTCTCAAGTCTTTCAAACATCTCCTTCACCGGAATAAGAAGGTGGATTTCATTGAACAGTTTAATGAAAAGCTACTAGTCAAGCAAGAAAATGAGAACCTACAGATTCTTGATGTAAGGATCTTTATTTATTTCTTTTAATGGCCTTTGTTCATTCTTACTCAGCTATCTTGCTGTACTTTATGTAGGTCCGCAATTTTGAGCTGACAGAGGTTAGCAGAACAGAGTTTATGACACCATCAGCATTTATATTTCTATATGAGAACCAGCTATTCCTGACATTTAGAAACCGAACGGTGGCTGTCTGGAATTTCCGTGGGGAGCTTGTAACTTCATTCGAGGATCACCTTTTGTGGCATCCTGACTGCAACACTAACAACATATATATCACCAGCGATCAGGATCTTATTATCTCTTACTGCAAAGCTGATTCTGATGATCCGTTGTCTGAAGGAAATGGTAAATTTTTTTTTATTCCACATGCTATTTGTGTTGCAAGGATACAATAGGAGATCCAAAAGTGTAGCCTATTAATTAAGCTGGAGAGTTGGTCTCCTTTCAGTTTTGGCATGTTGGCCTGATGCGTAATCTGTGTATTACCTGAACAAATTTTATATGCATGTGACTGTGTGTCTGTCTACAATATTTACTAAGAGCTTTTAAGTCAAAAAGTGCTTTTGGGTAAAAGCTTCATTTTTAAGCTTTTGCCAAAAGTGCGTTTTTGTCATTTTTAGGCTTTTTGAACCTTTAAAAGCGCTTTTAATTTTTTTACCAAACAAATATTTTTTTCTTCAAACAGACTTTTTGAATGTTAAAAGCACTTTTAGGCGCTTTAAACGCAATCTGGCCCTAAGTGATATTTACTTGTGGCGGTTTCATGGTATGGGTTGGTATCCTCAAAATCTGATAAATTAGGCTGGTGATTGGTGTATGGGTATATCTTTCATGTTAGTTCTGTGTCACAAAATATATATTGTTGGTGATTAAGTTGTCTACATCTAATACCTGAATGATGAGAAGAAGAATGTGGATGGCAAATGATGTCATTTGCTTTTATTGTGTTTGTCTTGTGGCCGTATTTCACATATATATTTCTTTTATTCTGTTTTGAAAAAAGAGTCCTATATATTGTTTTTAGCTTCAGTTGTAGGGTTTTAAAATGTATGGCACTAACAGTGTTTGCATCTCTAATGCAGCAGGATCCATCAATATCAGCAACATTCTGACTGGGAAATGCCTCGCTAAAATTAGAGCAAGTAACAGCTTCCCCATGGAAAATGAATGCTGTTGCAGCGGTAATTGTTGTAGTAGCAGTTGTCCTGTAAAGAAGCAGACTCATGCCTCCAGAATTACAAGCACGGTTGCAGAAGCCTTGGAAGATATTACTGCACTTTTTTATGATGAAGAGCGGAATGAAATCTACACTGGCAATAGGCATGGTCTAGTTCATGTATGGTCTAACTGAAAATGATGGGTTGTTGAATTTTTTCCTAGTTTTCTTCAGATTTATTTTAGCTCTTTTCTATGGTAGAATTGATTGGTCTGCCGCACCATGATAACTGGTACTGTACCATTGTACGCTGTCATACCAATTCATTTTTTCTTTGTTTATCGAATTCTGAGTCCCTTAGATCCTTTTTCGAGTTGACAATCTACTTGTAGAGTTGGCCTATTGTGTTTGTGAATAAATCAAGATGTACTTAAGTTGTGTTATAGTCTGAGCTATATATACATTTGCAGATCAGTAAAGTTATTGAAATCTTAGTTCAGCTTCATGAAATTGGGAACGCAGACCTAAGGCGTATAGGGGTAAAGCTCACACTTTTTCACTTGATGCAGATGTGAAATGCATGTGCATGAGCATACATGAATTTGTGTCTTCAAAATTCAAATCATCTCGACGCTGGCGGGAATAGGTGAGTGGCTCCTGCTAGTGGTTTAGGGAATGAAAATTTCCAATTTATAATAAAAAAAGATAATGTAGATATGCCTATGTTTCCAAGCCAAGAAAGCGTACGTTGCTCCCGGCCTCCCTGACTTTGTGTGCACTTACTGCATGAATTATGAATGAAAAATGAAAAAATGTGGACCCGCATTTCGCGCTTCATTCTCGAGGGTTGTTTCACACCGTGGCCGTTCAGCCTTTACACTCGTGTGCCACTCCTCAACTTTCTCAAAAGTGTTCGCCATGCTGATCATGTCGCAGATATCATGGAAATAAAAAATAAAAAATAAACACACAAACTGATCATGTTGAAGTCTTGCAGATATCATCACAAATAACAAACCCTTCTTACCTTACAAATTACACAAGAATAAAGCCTTTTATTGAAATTATATTCGGTGAAGGTTGTTTTGATGCATGATTTGCTTCCAAATATGCACAATGGATTGTTTTCTCTTTTATTTATAAAAACTAATTTCTCTTTTAAAGTCTTAGGACAATTGTGCCATTTTTCGCTATCATAATTTTACATTACCCGATAACCACTGCTACCATAAATTTTAACAGTTTTTGGTAGCCACTACTATTGCCAGTAGTCTCGGTGTACTGCTATCATAATTTCACATTACTTGTAGCCACTATTGCTGTTATCAATCCTAATATATTGCTATCAATCATAAGATACTACTATCATAAATTTCCACATTCCCGGCTAGCTATTACTACTTCTATCAATCCCGATATACCTATATACCGCTATCAAAATTTCACATTCTCCAGTAACTACTATTACTCCTATCAATCTCAATATGCTGTTATCATAATTTTCACATTTCTTGGTAGCCATTGCTACCGCTACCAATCCCAGTATACTGCTTTATATCCTAGTAGCTACTACTACCACTAATAATCACAGTAATACTGCTTTCCATTATGGTAGCTAATGATGTTGCTATTAATCTCAATAATATTGCTTCCCATTCCGATAGCTATTATTATTGTAATTATTCTCAGTAATATTGCTTTCACATGTAAATTATAAGATTGGAAAAAGTATACATATCCTTCCTCAAACTATTAACTTATTGTCAATGTCTTGCCCCACAAAACTATCAATTGTGTTACTGATCTCTCTAAATTACAAAGAAATGACAATGTTTCCCTCAATAACAAAAGTACCTTCATAAAATTAAAAAAAAAAAAATCTTAAAATTATACTAAAGATTTTTTTTTCTTCTAAAGTTAAAAAATTAAAAAAAGCTCAAAAAAAAAGAAAAAAAAAGAAAAATCGAGCCACCCCCCATGGTTTTTATATTTTTTTTTCTTTTTAAAAAATAGTTTTATTTTTCAAATTTATAAAGATATTTTTGTTTTCTTGAAATTTTTTGATGACTATTTTTGACTTTTTGCTGGCATTTGACTTTGCATTTTTTTCTTCTTTCTAAAATACCCTTGAAATTATTAATAAATAAAATTAAGGGGCTAATATGAAAAGGGTTACCCATTTTGATGTTTTTAAATGTTTTTTAGTTTTTTTTTTTTTTTCCATTTATTAATAATTTCATTTTTTCAAATGGTTATTTTTAATAAATTTAAGAATATCTTGAGGAAAAAAATGTATAATTTAACATGCAATGATAGTCCTTAATGTCATTGTTTAAAAGTGATAATTCCTTTTCCCATTTTTTAAGTATTAGAGATTAAATTGAAAATAATTGAAATATATCTATAACGCAGCAAAGAAATGCTAGTATGTCCCGTTTAGTGGTGTCTGGCTCTGCGACAATCAACGCGCTTCACTCCTTTATTTCTGAGAAATTAACCTTCTCTGCACTCAGCTCACTAGCTCAGTTTGTGTCTCCTCCTTCACACACTGTACATGAATTTGAGTTCTCATTCGAAGATCTCTCCCTACCAAGAGAGAGATAGAGAGAGATATTTCAGATCTCAGGTATAAGGTAAAGAAATCTACTCGCTCACTCCTTGGATTTGGAGATTCATTAGCATTCTGCCTTGCTTTTGGTTTTTCTGATACTGCATTTAGTTCCAGTTTGCATTTCTTAAGTTACAAGCTTATGGTGTTTTCAAGCAAAAGTTGAACTTACCTTCTTTTCGATTTGAACTCGAATAATTTCTCATGGGATCCATACACTTGGTGGTTTTTATTATTGTTTACTCTAATCTTTTTACTATGGTTATGGATTCTCATTGCGGATACTAGATCTACTGCAATGCACTTACATTTATTTATTTATTTATTTTTTTCTAAAGGTTTAATTTATTCGATGGAATATCTAACAGCTAAAGTTTCCTAGATCTTTCCCTGGTTATGGCACAAAGTATCTTGGAAATGGAGGAGGAGGTACAAATAACAATCTAAGAAGTTAGTGAAAATGCTGGGCAATTTTAGGGCATGTATATTAATGTGTTTTGGACAATTTTTTTTTTTGGAGTTGTTTGCTAATGTATTTATCTTTACAACAGAAAACAAATGCATTAACAAACATGGCCTTAGTTCGTGGGGAGAGTGTATCGGCTAATTAATAGCAATGTGGTGTTCCAACGAGAGAGAGAAAGAGAGAAAGAGGTCCTTTAAGGTACTGTACTTGGAGAAGAGGAAGAGAAATTTCACCCTGGTACTTGCTCAAGTAAGCTGTTTATAACAGTTTCGAGCATCTTCCTATTCAATGTAATTGTAGCAATGTTGATCCCATCGTCCTAAACTTGTATTTTCTTTAGCTTATCATCATAATAACTTATTAAGCTTAATCCCTATAACCATAAATTTCCTTATTACCTCTGGGTATATTTCGACATCAATCCTACACAATAGCATGTCGCAACC
Source organism: Corylus avellana (assembly GCF_901000735.1). Lineage (NCBI taxonomy): Eukaryota > Viridiplantae > Streptophyta > Magnoliopsida > Fagales > Betulaceae > Corylus > Corylus avellana. Next base: position 30,172,070 of record NC_081547.1, read on the forward strand.
CTCCGAATAGTAGGAATCTGGACCAGGTCCCACATCAAATTGCAGTAGATTAGGTAGTTGTCTACTTGAGAGTTGCCTCTTTGGAGCCCCATAAGCCCTGTTCCCAGTCGAAGCAAGCACAAGGGATGTTGGATGCTAATCTAGATCTGAAAATCAAAGCTGAATGGCTTTGTTTGTTAATATGTTTTGTAGGGCATTTTTTTGTTTTTGATTTGAAAAAAAGTGTTCTGATGTGACATAAATGTGAAATCCATATAAGGCTTTAGATGATTGGAACCCATTTGAGGCTTCTCTAGGATACATGTATTATGCCTTGGCTTATGTAGGAATGAACTTCGTTCAACTAGAAGCCCACTTTTTTGGTGGGATGGTAATTTTGACCATGATGCATGTTAGACATTCTGGTCATGTTCCTTACATGTTATGCAAGTTCTTAACTTATTTAGCTTTACATTCTTCAGTTTATTGCAATAACTCTAACATGTTTTATCATCTAACACCACAATTGAACTTCCTGTTTTTGTTTCTATGGGAACAATTATTCTGATAAATGGAATTTAATTTTTTAATCTCCTTAATTGCATTTTTTTTTTTAATTATTTATTTTTATCAATGGGTGTGGGATTAATATGCTGACCTTCTGTAAAATATTTTCTTTAGTCAATTGTTAACTTTCCTTGGACCTTGGATATCTTCCATCTCATAATTCATCTTGATCGTTGGTTAATTGATCTCTCTCTCGCTCCCCCGTTTAGGCTGGGGGTGGCCCCACTTCTCTCAGAGGTGGGAGAATTATCGAAGTCGGTCTGTGCTTCTAAGTTGAAAGGAAGGAGGGAATTGAAGAACTTGGAGAGTTCTATCAATTATGAGGGGTAAAGGCAAGAGGATGTAGGTTTTCTTTGGTGGGGGCTTTGGGTTTGTTTTATGGGTTTCTGGGCTCTCTTTGTTTTTTTTTTTTTTTTTTTTTTTGTGGTTTTGTTTTGTTTTGTTTTGGCTTTTGTTCCTTGGTGTCCTTGTATATATTTCTGGTTTATACACCGAGTAAAAATACAAATCATGTTCCTTGTGTAAAAAAAAATGTTTGTGTTGTCATACTGACTTCACAAATAGTCAATGTACTTATACACCGAGTTCTCTAGAAGTACAAATCATGTGGTATGCAAGTTATCAGATGCATGGACTTCCTGGGGCACCTTTTTTTTTTTTTTTTTTTGTTATTCAAAGTTTTGTACATATTTGGAGTCACATATAGCGCATCCACAAACTCATATTTTGATTAATAATTTTTTTTTTCTTCTTATTCTGGTTCCTTTGCTTCTACAGGAAGCTTTTTAAATGGAGGGTCGTATAGATGCTGATGCACCTTTAGATTATGCTGAAATTCAGATTTTGCCTATTCAACACAGGTTAAGGTTCTTCTGTGGATTATCTGAAGTGTTTAGTAGAGATAGAGCTGACAAAAACTGTTCATTTATCTTCTTCAGACCAAACTATTTCAAGCTAAAACCCAGCCAGTTAAAAGAGTTTCTGATTAGTTCTTGCAGTCTTGTGTTGGTAGCATGATTAGTATTAGAGAGGCTTGTTTGATCCATAACCAGCTGGGATTTAAATGAAACAATATCAAGTATCAATACCTTTTTAACTTCTAGGTGTATTGTGATATTGACTCAGTTGTCATTTTCTTTTGTCCTCGAATACCATGTTAGCAGGCTGTTTTGGCATCAAGGTTTGTTCCCCAAAAATTTTCTACTGGTTCCATATTTATTGGATAGGATTTTGAGGATTTCACTTTTTTTTTTTTTTTTTGAGAAATCTCTCAATTTAGTGTATCAAACTTTCAATTTTTTGCAATTTCACCCCTCCCTTTAGTATTTGGGGTTAAATCAAACGGTCATAGGGTAGAATGAACCTTATACCCCTGTAAACTTTGTTAAATTACATTTAAATTACAATTATTTTTTTTTTTGCAAAAGTTATGAAACTGTAGGGGAGTTAAGTGAAGTTTCCTTCTTCCCCCCTCCCCCCCGCTAATGTAATCAACAGACTTGAGTGAAAAACTACCATTTTTTTCATAATTACCTTCGGATTTTGCTTGTATTGTAATTTTGAAGCTTTTCTGTGTACCTAGTAGTTTTGGTTTCGTCATAGTTTCAATAGACTTTGAAAGTTTTGCCTCTTGTTTTGATTTCAACTTGGATCGGATTGATGCTGAGACTTATGGGTGAAAATGTAATTGAATAAACACTTGGATTTGAGTCAAGCCTATTGCGCTTATTCTTATTGAAATGTCAATAACATTGGTCTTTTTTGTTTCTCTTTCCAGAGTCTGCACAAATCATTGCTCTAGTTTCTTTTGTTTTTCAGCACTATTTTTGAAAGTACAATTCTATGACACTATGTGTATGCTCCCTATCATGGTGATCTGTACATACTTATATAGGCATTCCTCTCAGACATAAGTATTACTTTTGTTAATAAAATAGCAATTTTTCTTTTATTGCTAATAAACTTCTCTAAAATGTTTAGGCTCAGAGGTGGGGGTGGTAGTTACGAGGTATTTATTTACAGCAACAAAAAAGTGGAAAAACTAGCAACTGGGCTTCTTGAACAACTGTTGCCACATATTCCCAAAGTAAATGACCTGTATGCTAAAGAATCTGATGGTAGCTTCAAAATTCAACTACCGGGAAACCTCAGTGGTGCTGCATGGTTCACAAAATCAGTTTTAAGCAGGTTCTTATCATTTAAGTGTTTCTTGTTTTTATTTTTGGGCCTTTTCTTTGTATACTGTCCGTTTACTAGGATTGTCCCCTTCTTTGTGCTTTTTAATTAAATTTTATTTAGTTATTAAAAAAAGCACTTCTCTCTTTTGATTTAGTTGTTATGGACTAAATGTAGGTATCTATTTCTCTTAACACAAAACTCTTATTCTTTCTTGTCAGGTTCCTACATATTGTTCGTTCACCAGATCTAATGGATGCCATTGATGCCATCGAAGATGAGATGTTTCAATTGAAGGAAGCCAAAAAATTTCATCTCTCTTTATATGGCAAGGTCTATTTTCTGTCCTTGTATAAATTGATATTTGAATGTGTATAGTTATTTATCAACAAATATTTGATAAATATTTGTTTTCTCAGGACCGTGACAATCAATTTGGAAGTTCGGAAGCAGGTAACTTTTACTAAAAGTGCTAATCATTCGAGGAAATCTATTATGTCAAAGACATAATTATGTTACTCTCAATGTTTATGTTATGATGAACTCTTGTCCACTGTTAATATCTCCTCAGTGGCTGCTGACCAAACAGAGTGGGCCACTCTATTGGGGACTTGGGATTCTGAAAGTAACCTTCAGATGGATGAACCATCTCAGGAAGATGAACCTTCAGGGATTTCAAGATGCTATATGTTTTTCTTCATCTACTCTTTGTAAAACCTATAGTTGTGAAGGCATAAGTTTTATCTTTAATGTGTTTTGACAAAAAGGAGGATATAGAGACATCTTAGTTTGGTTTCTTTCTGGTTTGTGTTGTTATGTAAGTTGAGGAAAATCTGTGTCATAGTCTTTTATATAAATTGAAAGTTCCTCATGCAGGCTGCCGTATGGGCTTTTTTGGTGGCTTTCTAGATTATTTTTCACGATATAACTTACAAGTTGCATGTGCTTATGTTCACTTGATAAATCAAGTTCTTTAATCATCCCCAAGGCCACAACCTTGCCAAATAGGAAAAGTAATTTTGAAAAGTAGAAGATGGGAAAAATAAAATGTCCAATGGTATACTGTTGAGGGTTGGAAGTGCAGGTTGATCACAATGAGTTCTGGTTGTTTGAGGTACCTTCAGATATAAGCCCCAAAAAGGATACCCTTAGGTATTCTTAGATATCCATGTGCCAAGCTCATCCATCTTGGTTTGAGGCACGGGTCTAAATGTCTCGGTTTTGGTTTCTGTTGGACCTTGACATCAGAAAGGGTGTTGGGGAATCAAACATCTGTTGCAGTTGGGAATCCATATGGTTCAATTTACTAGTTAGACCTTTATGCCTTCTAGCTTAAGATTTTGGGTTAGATGCTTTGAAACATGGGACTTTTAAACATAACTTAGTTTGCAATTGACTGTGAAAAGGTAAAAACCTAGAGAAATGGACTAAAAGTACTTAAGCAGTCATATATAAGATTAAAGGCAATACTAAAAGTTGTGCCACTTGAAAGGGTGACAAGTGTACCATTAAGTTTGAAAAGTAGTTGACTCAAAAAGACCTGGAATATGGTCTCCTTGTCGGAGATGTTATATTCTCTCAGGGTAAGGCAAGGAGATATGAATAGAATATGTTGGGTTCCTTCCAAAAGGAGTGATTTTGAAGTGAGGTTATACTTTCATGTGTTAACCATACGTACTAGTTCGTATTTTCCATGGAAGATTATTTAGAGAGTTAAGGCCCATTCTAGAGTATTGTTCTTTGTGTGGACGGCAACATTAGAGAAAATATTGATTTTAGATAACTTGAGGAAGAGGAACATTATTGTGGTGGATTGGTGTTGTATGTGCAAGAACAGTGGAGTGTCCATTGATCACTTTCTTCTTCATTGTGAAGTAGCGAGAGACTTGTGGAGCTCACTTCTTGACTTGTTTGGTGTTTTTTGAGTTATACCTAAAAGGGTGAGAGAGTTGTTGGTGAATAGGTCAAGTGGGACGTCGTAACACTTTGGAAGTTTGGAGGGTTTTCTCCTTTGTGTTTAAGGAGGTGTATACTTCTAGCTAGGTGTTTTCTCATGTATAGTTCTGTGTACATGGGGGCACTCTCGAATACTTATAAAAAAAAGTGGTGTATTTGGAGAGAACAAAATGTATGGAGCTTTGAAGATCGAGAGACTTCGGCAGTAGAGTTGAAAAAGTTCATGTTCAATTCTCTTTACACATAGATAGTAGCATATAATAGTTTGTTTGTTTGTTTGTTTGTTTTTTTTGTTTTTTTCTGTAGTTTTTGTTCTTTTTCTTCTTAAAAGGAGGTTTCTTGTATACTTTCTGTAATAGGGTTGCGCCCCTCGCGCTTTGTTAATGAGAATGAATTATTTATAAAAAAAAGACCTGATTTAGAATTTTTTAAAAGTTAATTGGCTTTATGCTTGGGACAATAACATTCATTTTTTTTTTTAAAAAAAATAAAAATTCTTGCAATTATGTAATAGGTCAGAAGAGGAAAAGGGTTGATATTGTTTTGCTGATTTAGTGAAAGCATGTATTGAGTCCTTAGAATGTGGTCTTTAACAGAATAAAGTGGGGAGTATGATGGTTATCTTGTTGACATGATAGGGACATCTAAGATGGATTTGTAATTTGAGTGGATCTGTTAAGTGGCTGTAGCAAGGACTTTATTTTGGTTCTCTTTTGCTATAGCTGTTGGTGGTTGAGCTGTAGGGCTGGATCCTACTATAGTTAATGATAATGTTTACATTTCTCTGTATACATCTTTGATGATTGTGTGCCCATCTCTTAGTTTATTGGTAGAAATCAAGAGAGAGAAATCTAGTCCCTCTTTTGCAAAGGAGAAAACTATACCTCCTTTTTCTATTGTTGGAGAGGGAGATGGATCGATACCTTTGAGTGTGACATGAGAGATCCCTAAGTTCATTTGGTAGATCCTGTGAAAAATTTGATGACACAATTCTGTTAAGAATATTTTTAAAACCTTATATGTGGTTGGGTGATAATATCTTACAAACCTTTATCTTGGAAAATTTGGTTCTGCATGTCCAATGATGCTTAATGCATGCCATCTTGCATAAAAGAAGAGTTCCAGTTCAGTGTTCTGAATTGTACACAAAGTGAGGACAAAAAGAGGTTATATTAATCCATAGATCTAGGATTCGAAAAGAATAGATTGTTAGGGACTAGATCATTGGTCAGGCAATATCATGGATAACTAGATCATTGGTCAGGCAATATAATTGAGAATGAGACTTAAATTTTGTTTTCGTTAATTAAATGCTTTAGAGCTATGTGACTGTGTCGATATTGAAATCTTCTATATTTGGTATATGGCAAATTTTATTGAAATTGAATACAAGCAGCTTTAGTTATTTCGTCTCCATTTCTCCAAATTCAAAATAAAAAATAATGGTCGCAGTAACTTTCTGATCATATGGTCTGAGACTCTAAGTGAATGTTCTTTTTCTTTTTTCCCCCCTCCCTTCTGAATTATCTCAATTTACTAAAAGGCGATCCTCTTTCGCCTTTTTTGTTCATCTTGGTCATGGAAGCGTTCAGCAGGATGATTAATGTTTATATCAATAGGGGGTTCATCAATGGTTTCTATGTGGGAGCTAGAGAGCCTGATCGGGTAACTTTTTCTCACCTTCTTTTTGCTGATGATATGCTGGTTTTTTGTGGGGCTGTTCCTGACCAAATCAGATTTATTAAAGCCCTTATTGGCTTCGAGGCTGTCTCTGGGTTAAAAGTAAATCGGGCCAAATCTGTTTTGGTCCCTGTTGGAGGTACGGATGAGGTGGGTGATTTGGTTTGTATTCTGGGATGTGGCACTAGTTCATTGCCTTTGAAGTATTTGGGTCTTCCGCTAGGGGCCTCGTTCAAGCTTTTGGCTATATGAAAGGACATGTTGGAGAAGATTGCTAGAAGGTTGGCCCCTTGGAAACGTATGTATTTGTCCAAGGGGGCTAGGCTCACCCTCATCAAGAGCACCTTATCCAATCTCCCTACCTATTTTCTGTCTCTTTTTCCTATCCCTGCTTCTGTGGCAAGTCGCATTGAGAAGCTCCAACGGGATTTTTTATGGGGTGGGCTCAACGAGGAGTTTAAGTTCCACTTGGTCAGTTGGCACGAGGTTTGCTCTCCAGTTTCTGAGGGTGGTTTAGGGATTCGGAGTTTGCGTTTATTTAATCAAGCTCTTTTGGGGAAATGGTTGTGGAGATTTGCTCATGAGGAAGAGGCTTGGTGGAGAAGAATCTTGGTGGCGAAGTATGGGGTGTTTTGAGGTAGTTGGCGTTCTAAGGTCCCTTGTGGATCGCATGGGGTGGGGTTATGGAAACACATTTGTACGGGATGGAGGTCATTTCAAAGCTACTTTAGATTTGATCCTGGTTTGGGGTCGAAAGTCAAATTTTGGGAGGATACTTGGTGTGGCGAGTTGTCTCTCAAGGAGGCTTTCCCCGTTCTTTTCAATATTGCTAGCAATAAGGATGCTTCCATTGCGGATATCAGGGAGTGTTTAAATGGTAGGGTTCTTTGGAATGTTACCTTTACTCGTAGAATTCAAGATTGGGAGGAGATGGCCTTAGCCTTTCTTTTCTCGCTCTTGTATTCGCTCTCGATGCGTGGGGAAGGGGAGGATCGGATGTGGTGGATTCCTTCAAGAAAAGGGAAGTTTGAGGTTCGCTCTTTTTATAGGAAGCTTGCTTTTAAAGAGCCCAACCACTTTCCTTGGAAAAGTATATGGCGCACCAAGGTTCCTTCGAGAGTGGCGTTTTTTGCTTGGTCGGCTGCCCTTAGGAAATCTCTTACTTTGGATAATGTTCGGAAGAGAGGTATTGTTGTGATTAACCGATGTTGCATGTGTGAATTGGAAGGGGAGTCTGTGGATCATCTCTTTCTTCATTGTGGGGTTGCGCGCACTTTGTGGGATGTTATCTTCTCTCGGTTCAACATGTGTTGGGTTATGCCTAGAAGTGTCAAGGAGATGTTTGCGAGCTGGTGGTCAGGCGGTAAATCCCGCAGTGCAGTGGTGTGGAAGATGGTTTCCCTTTGTCTTTTATGGTGTATATGGAAGGAAAAGAATGCTAGATGCTTCGAGGATTTGTTGAGGAACCTTGAGGACCTTGTTAATTTCTTTTTGTACACTCTCTTCACTTGGACGGCAGGTTGGCTTGCACCCTTAGTGATCAATTTCCTTGATTTTCTTTTTATGTTCTCCTCTTCTTTCTCCCCTTCTTAGTTGCTCTCTTGTATACTTCTTGTGTACTTAGGTTGCGCCCATTTGCGCTCTTCTAATGCATTATTACTTATAAAAAAAAAAACTTTTTGAGCACATGGTCTGAGGGAATGTTCGGGTTTATTTTTTTTGTTGCTCCATCCCTTCTGAATTATCTCAATTTACTATAATCACTGTACTTCCCTTTCACTTTTTTTTTTTTTGGTGGGTGAATATATTCATGTTATTTCTATGTTCACAAAACCATATCACTATCCAGTTGATAACTCATTTTTCCCACTTCAATTGTTGTTGTCTTATACAAATGTAAGAACTTAAGTTAATGAAGTTTGTGATGCTTAAAATGTGAAGGGAGTTACTTTTACTTTTGAAGATGAGCCTATAGTATTGTGATTTCCCTCAAATGTAAAGAAATTTTCTTTATATCTATTAAACATTAACTTTTCTCCTTGAAGTGAAATCAAGGGTCTTCTCTAATTGAGTGGATTGAATTTTGGGGTGTATTTGTGTGTTTAATATTTTCCCATACTAAGTGAAATCTTTGACTTCCCAGATTTCATAATTGCTTATAGCTATAGCTTTCCCCCTTTTTGACAGATAGCTGCAACTCGATTGATGTGACACCAAGCAACAAAGTAATTTTTTTTCCCTACAACTTCTTTTAGTACATTTTCAGTTTTCTAGTTTCATTGCACTGTCTAGATATTTAGAAGGCCATTTTATTAATTTATTGATCTTTAATTGTATTACATTTGAGATGGGGGCTAATTCAATTTGTTCCCTATGAACAGCCTGACGGCGAGATTGCATCAACGGATGTTTCAAAGTATGTTATTTTGTTTGTTATGTTTCATGTGGCAGATTCTTATTTACTTATTTATTTGTTTTTGCATCACCACTAAGCTATTGAAAATCATACTCCCAGAAATGAACTGTTGCGAGCTATGGACTTAAGGTTCACAGCATTAAGAAGGGACTTGGTTGCGGCTTTTGACAAGGCTGTTGGTTTCAACTGCTCCTCTAAAGAAATCAGTGATTTAGTACATTTCTCTCAACATTTTGGAGCTTCAGCTTTAAAGTAAGCTGCCTGACAAAATTAAAGGGTTCTTTGGTCTTCTAATTTACTAGTTGCCGCAAAAGTTCTTTAGATGCAACAAAGTGGTTCTTCATATTTTTTTTTGGTTTAAGTTGAGCTTTATGGCAAATAAAATTACATCTTGTAACTATCCATTGCAGGAATTTCTGCTCCTATTTAGGCGTTTCTCTTGTATGCTTCCTATATGTCTAGGTTGCGTTTTGTGCTTTTAATAATATTTTGATTACTTATTAAAAAAAACCTGTCCATTACAGAAATTCGTTGTGCAAATTTTTGGAACTGAACCAAGAGAGCCAGAGTGCTGATGCTCTAAATGATGATGAGGCCTCATCAAAATGCAATCCAAAGAATGAAAATGTAAATGAGACAGATACAAATAGTTGGATATCAAAACCAGAACATCCAATTATACCAGTAAAATATGGTGTTTCACCTGCTAAGGTTGCCCAGGTTGAGCGGGAGAGCTTAACAGAGAGCGAGGACGAGTTTTCCGACCCAAGTGCTGGGGATCAAACATCTGCAGAAAGAAGTCGAACTCTTATAAGATCCGCATCTCCTAGACGGTCAGCATCTCCAATGCGGAGAATTCAAATAGGGAGAACTGGATCAAGGAGGGCTGCGGCCTTAACAATTAAGAGCCTCAACTATGTTCCTACTAGAGAAAGGGCATTGTCTCATAGAGATGTAGCTGCAAACAACGGTGAAGATGAAAGATTTGAACAGCCTAGTAAGAAACCTGAGATCAATATTCAGAGGATGAGTGTTCAAGACGCAATAAACCTTTTTGAAAGCAAACAGAGGGATCATGCAACAGAAATTCAGAAACGGAGGTCATTAACAAATATCTCTACCTGTGCAAACAAATCTGTATTGAGAAGATGGAGTGCAGGTATAGGTGAAGAAGTTTCCTCTCAAGGTCAGCTAGAAATTGTTTCTGAAGACTCTGTTCCAGAGACTTCCAACAATCTTGTTGAGACAGGTGAAGTTGATGTAGAATTTGATAAGGGGGAAGAAAAAGCATATAATCCAATATATACTCAGGCAGACATGAATGATTTTCAAACAGATGCTAAAGAAATCCAAGGAGAGGAATTTATTAGAAAATCAACAACCTCGGATGAATGGAATCGACAAAAGGAAGTGGATTTGAACCAGATGATGATGGAAGTAATGGACAGTAAGCCTGTTAGACGTAGCAAGCCTCAAACTAGTAGAAATAAAAAGTTCTCATCTGAGCAGAGAGGTGGGTTTTATGACCACTATAAGGAGAAGAGGGATGAAAAACTTCGAGGAGAGAATGCTAGAAAGCGAGCAGAGAAAGAAGCAGAATTTAGAGCAATGCAACAAATTCTTAGTGAGAGAAAAGCAGAAATAGCCTTTGCAAAGGGGAATGATGTTGGTAGAAAAGATGCTGTGCGCAATCCCCAAAAATCACATAAAAGTTCATCTCAACCTGTAAATGCCAAAAAGGAAATCTCAAAGCCATGTGTCACAAAGAAGGTTTCATCTAAAACACCACCCTTGCCTGCTACACGTAAATCGTGGCCATCAACACCATCACCCAGAACCATAGGGACATCACCAGGTAAAACTCCTGGTGGCATATACTCTGCTGGTACTAAGTCAGCACATCAGAAATCTCATCCAGTACCGTTACTTCCTCAACCGAGCCCTAAAGTGGAAAAGTCCCAGCAGCGACTGAGAAATTTAAATGATACACGGAGTGATCATGACAGGAGAGTGAAGGTTGTGAATGAGAAAAAGCAGGAAAGAGTGCCAAACTCAAGCAAAACAATCAAAACAAAAGTGGTGAAAGCTTCTGGAGATTGTTCTGGTATAGTTCCGACAAAGCCTAGTTTCTATAACAAAGTGACAAAAAAAAGCAGCATAGTCCCACTGGAATCAAAACCATTTCTTCGTAAGGGTTCTCGGAGTACCTCTGCTGCCGCTCCTGTTAATAAGAAAAAGAATTCTCCTCAGGCAGAGGAATCTATGATAAACTGCAAAAATTTGATGAAAGCACAAGAAAGTGAGGTAAGTGTTAATGCTTCTGACCTGGTCAGTCAGCATCGGGAGGGAAATATGGTATCACTGGATCTTCATGATGCTGCTATACAATCAGAAACTCAGATAAATAGCCACTGGCAATGTGGTGAGACTGAGAACTTTGACCAAGTTGCTGCTCAGATTGTTAATGACTTCAACAATAAGGCAGAGTCTTCTTTGAAACTCCAAGTTGAAGAAGAATCTACCATTTCCCCCACTGCCTGGGTGGAAATAGAAGAGCATCAGGAACTGCCCCTTCCATGTGATGTCAGCACATCTCAACTTGCATCTCCAGTCAATGTTCCAGCTGTTGGATTGTCAAATTTACGTGTTCGTCATTCTCTGTCCCAGATGCTGCAAGAAGAAAGTAGTGAACCTGATATTATGGAATGGGGAATTGCTGAAAATCCTCCTGTCATGGTCTGCCAAAAAGATGCACCGAAAGGATTAAAGAGGCTCTTGAAGTTTGCTCGGAAGAGCAAGGGGGATGCAAATATTACTGGTTGGTCTAGCCCATCTGTCTTTTCTGAAGGAGAGGATGATGCTGAGGAATCTAAATCTTTTACTAAGAGAAACGCTGACAATTTTCTTAGAAAGGCTGCTCTTCAAGCAAAGAATTTTACCCAGCAAAAGACTTCATCATGTGAAAGCTATGAAAGAAATTCTGATGCTCATGGACTACTCCCTGGTATATTTTCCTCTTGCCTTTACTTTTTTCTTCAGCCATTTCTTTTAAATATATTTGTACTCATCCTTGCTGGCCCTAATCATTCCATCCTAATCTTCTTGAACTCCCCCCATTTGGGTAATGGGTAGTATTTTCTTACTGATTAGCTCTTCTCAGTTTAACACGAGTGTGATGTTGTATTTCATGTATATTCTGCATGCAGCTCAATCAAATTTGAGCACATTTACCGACCACCTTCCTCCTCACAAGTTGCAAGAAAGTGGTGACTCAGTTGTGGTTCCAACTAAAGGTTAGTATTCATCTATGATCTTAGAGTAATGTACTTCCTCCACAAACACTTGTATGCTGTGGTGTAAAACATAAATTTTGCATTTCCTGCTCATGATTCATCGTTTTCTAATTGTTATTTATCCCAATACTCTTGGTTATGTTTATGTTTCAGCTACAAGGTCGTTCTTCTCCCTTTCAGCATTTAGGGGCAGTAAACTGAATGAGACAAAGCATCGGTAATGCTGAGAATGATTATATAAGATGAATCATTATTATTTGTCCTATTTCACATGCCATATATAGGACATATTGGCTCAAAGCAAAATTACATTGCACTTGCTTTGGAGTTGTATATTGTTTTGCATGCAGCGATCAGGGATGCCATTCCTATGCTTCTGCAGGTTGTGTTGGTGAGAGAAGGGGGGTTTCGTAAGTTCGAATTATCATGGTGTTTGATTTGTATCCTGCTGGACTTTGATTGCTCCTTGTAAAGCTTTGGATGCCAAACATTAATCAATTCATAATTGATCTAGTCTTTTGCTTTTACTGGTATAATTACATGTAGTATAATATCCAATTTAAATAATTAAGCTTTGCTTAGATTTGGATCATGTATATGGCTTGATTCCTATATTGCTGCATGTATGCTTTGCTCCATAAGGATGTACATTTTCCAGCACTAATGGAAACAGTATGCTTGAGTTGTAGATCTTAAGAGCTTTGGACCTCCCCAAGTTGCCACTTCAAGGTCCGGTTCTGACCCCCACCGAGGCATACGTTTAATCCTCTGGGCAGGTAACACTCGCCCTGAAAATTGTGTGGAAATTCCTCCTGTCTAATTAGATTGTTGTTGGTGGTGATAAGAGCTATGGCGTTGATTCGGCCTATCTGTCAGGTTTGAACTCGTCATGACCAGGGGAAAACTAGGATATTTGTGGATATTTAGTATTGGTTTTGGAAGGTAACAATTTGATTTCATGGTCCTTGCATGCGCAAAGACTATAGTGTCTCTCAAATCAACTGCAAAATGCTTGGATAAGGATGATGGTGATTATTGTTATTATTTTCCAGGTAAAAAGGCCAGAACCTCATTAGAATGCGCTCTGCTTGTACTTCAATGTTACCTTAAAAATGAAAATGTTGATGACTCCACCTGGAATATGTAACAGCAAAACCAAGGTATATCTTTCCATCAGGGCTATTATCCTTGATGATGATCCTAAAAGTGTTAAAAATGAAAGAGAAAACCTTCAATCCGGTCCATCTTTAAAACACCACTTTTCTAGCATTCAATAAGAATTTGACACCTCACTTAAAAACACCAAAATACACTAGAGACGAACTCCGAATCATCACTCTTCTCATTTCCTTGATTCCTTCTAACCCACCAACCTGTAAACCACCCCACCTCTCCTGCCAAACTCCGCCGCCGGAATCCATGGAGCAGCCTTCGGTGTACACCGAAGGCTACCACTGGAATCCGTTAGTTTAAGGTAGATGAGAACCGAGAGAGGGTCTGTGATGGTTGATGGGTGATGGATTGATGGGTGATGGAGAAGAGAATGACATCGGCTGTGAGTGAGGCTGAAAGTGGAGGCAAAAAAATTCAAGCAAGGTACGAATTTTCCTTTGATTCTCTCGATTTGGGAATTTTGATTTAGGGTTTGAATTTATGTGGGTTTTGTTGATTGGGTTTTTCTTGGGCTGTTGATCATTGTTGTTGAGATGGGGTTCAATGGCCATTAGAGCTTCCAAATCTGGGTTTGCATAAGTTTTGGAGTGAATAAGTGAAGGATGAAGAGGTAAGTAGTGAAATTATTGTTGGGTTTCACCATTGTTGTCTGCAAGTAGAGAGAGAGAAACTGGACCTGCAACACGCAACCAAGGGGTAGTGACCCTTGCTCTGATCTAGCCAAACTAGTGGTGGGTTGGCCGTGGTGGAGGTTGAACTCAGCCAGCGTGGTGAAGGTGGAGCCGACCGCCGCAGTCGCCAGTGTCCGAGAATGGGTTGTGAGTGCCCGAAGGGAAGGGATGAAAGTGCCAAATTTGTTGATGGATTGGCTGCTTTCGTTTCTATTCTATCTGTTGTGTTTAGGTGATGTGCTAAAATTTTATTGGAGGTTGTAAAAGTGGTGTTTTATAGATGGACTGGATAGAAGGGGCTCTCAAAATGAAAATGTCAATGACTCGACACGAGAGCATGACTAGCCATTGAATACTAATGCCATGTCATGTAATAGGTTGGTTGGGGCGCAGAGGACGCGCTCGTGGGTATTGGGATTTTCATGTGCCTAGGTTAGGGTTTAGATGTCGATGCACTATAAATATGTGCTGTGTAACAATATTCATTGGATTTTGACAATAGTAAATTTGCATTCTCTTGTGGGTGTAGGCACGCTGCTGAGCTGCACAAAATCTATGTGTTTGATTTACCTCATCTTCTCTTGTTTAATTTAATTGATAATGGCTTAGTACCATAACAGACTCAAACATTGGCGAAGTAAATGGTACTCTTTTGACGATAAAAAATTTGCATGCCTTGAGAACCGAAACAAAAATTATAGTGAAAAGCGACTCCCTTATTGTGACCTATGCCACCAAAACTGTAAGGAGGCCTAAAAATGGAAAATTGAGGCGAAAAATATTTTCAATGAAAAAATATTTTTTTTGAAAAATGATTTCTTTCAAAACATTTTTTGGCATTTGGTGCGTATGAAAAATCACTTTTTGTTTTGTTTTGTATTTTTGTATTTTTTAAATATATATTTTCATTCAATTATATTAAACTTTAAATTATGATAATGTCCTGGCCAGGTTTTGGCGAGTCCCAGTGGTGTCTTGACTAGGTCTTAGCGAGTGTCGGTCTTGTTCTGATCGGGTCTCATCAGTGTCTCAACTTGGTCTTGGCGGTGTCTCGACTGGCTTGGCCTTTCAAGATACTGGTGGTGTCTCGACCAGTTCTCATAGTATTTCATCTGGGTCCCAGTGGCGTCTCGATTGGGTTCTAGCAATGTCCCGACGATGTTGCGTGGCTCCCATCTGTGTCCTGGCAGGGTCTTGACGATGTCCCAACGGGGTCCTGGCAGTGTCTTGATCGGGTCTTAGCGATGTCCCGATGACGTCTTGGTTAGGTCCGTTGATTTGAGAATGAGAAATTCAAACTCGGAAAATGGTTTACGGTTTTAAAAAATGTAAATTATTTTATGGAAATTAAAAGAGAATTTTTGGTCAAATAGAAAATATTTTTCATCGCACAAAACACCCAAGAATACAAAAAATATTTTTCAAAAATTATTTTACGCTGAAACAAATGGACCTTGAATCTGTTATTGATGATATCCACCTCTTCTAGAGAAGGGTTCCTTTCTGGGCAGTTCAAAAAATTCGTCGTCAATATTGTTGAGTACTGTGTCTTATAACTAGAAGCATGCCCATTGACTTACCGCCTCTTGTTCAAAAGACCGACTAGCGATCTCATGCTCCTTTGATCTTGCTTCCTCTCTATATTTGTCAAGAACCAAAAAAAGGTATATCTCAAGAACCATGTATCCTTTGTTTCAACTTTCAAGTGTAGAAAAGCATGTTACTGCTAAAAAGAAAAGCATATTACTAAGGACCTAATATTGAATGTGCTTCGCTAGTTGTCTGATTTAAAATGGCAAGAGTAAACAAGTTTGTTGCTAAATATAAATTTTATGCTGCTCAATTGTTCAATTGGTTAACTAAACCAAACAAGGAGAGAAATTGGAATTGGTCCAATTGCCAAACATCATAACTCCCATCTCTTCTGGAGGTGTTTTTTCATATTCAGCATGCTACTTTTTTTAATTCGGGTTCTCAATTGAGTTCTGAATGTAATGGTGAGGGCTATGCTTTTATTGTTGCACGTGGCAGTTTTAGTAGATCTCGTGGTGATCATGGTTTTTGTGATAGATGTGATTCTCGAGAAGGTGGTATGACCGGAAGTCGTGAACTTCACAAACACACTTATTATTGTCATAATAATCATTAAGTGGATTATTATTGGAATAGGATCCTCTCCGATCCATTTTGGACTGGTGAATATCCAGTTAATGGTTAAGATTTCTTTAAAGAAATCTTAAGGCCATAAATGGCACATTTGTCCCATTAATATAAATAATAATAAAATATTATTTATATTTTAAAAATAATTACAAATTAAAATAATAAAAAATTAAAAAATAATAAAAAAAAAGTAAAGGGTGGCTAGACACCCTAGTTGGGCTTTGGGGTGGCCCATGGTCCTTGGGGGTGGTTCGGCCACCCCAAGGACCAAATAAAAAAAAAAAAAAAAAATTATTTGGCCCTTGCGGTGGCCAATCCACCCCCAAGTGCCAAATCAATTTTATTATTATTAATTTTATTTTTTAATTTGGTCCTTGAGGGTGGCTCAACCACCCCCAAGGGCCATGGGGTGGCCAGTCACCCCAGGTCACCCATTACTTTTTTTAATTATTTTTAAAATATAAATAATATTTTATTATTATTTATATTAATGGGACATATGTTCTATTTATGACCCCAAGATCTCTCGATCTTGGCTATTAACTAGATATTCTTCAGTTCAAAATGGACTGGAGAAGATCCTATTCCATTATTGGTGGGATTTATGCGACAAAACATTGGTTTGCCAATCAGGTTTCTTCCCAAGAGGATTCTCAGCACCCAGACTACATGCTAGTTCGAGCCAAACTCTAAATTTTGATATGATTTCCATTTCAAAAATTGAGTATTCTCGGTGCTTAACCCATAAGCGGGCCTCTTCCTCTTCCATTGATACTCTTGCTCATTCATATATTACATCTCACTATCTTTTATCCTCCACTAGCAACCTGTTGGTTATTGATTTTCAAGCAAATGAACATATGACTGGTTCATCTACTTCTCTCTCTAATTATCACCCTAATGATACACCTTAAAGTGTCACTCTAGCTAATGACTCCCTCTCCAAAGTTGTCAGCTTTGGCAATACATATTTAAGTCCCAATATTGAGTGGTTGTTTGTTCTATATGCTCTGGTTTTTCTTTTTCTTTTTTATTTTTGGGTAATTATATTTTTTTCTCATCAACTACAACGCATTGTCACTTTGTCCCAATGAACTGTCAATCCTACTGCCCGACCCTATCAAACTATCATTTTGTGCCTAAAACTCAAATTCTATTAATCAAAGGCGTTAGCTCAGACGATCAACTCGTCACGTGCGTCTCACATGCCATTTGACATATGCATCGGTTGAGCATGGAAGAGTGAAAGTAATTCCCCCCAAAGGAATCTCTGACGAAGGCAGAGGTGAATTAGAAAACACGCAAGTTGGCCACTTTGTTGGCCCAAAACACGGTTTGCATGGAAAGAAAAGAGGAGGCTCTCGTTAATATCTTGTAGCCTACCTCACACAGTATTATATAGGTTTTGAAAAATATAACAATGACCACAAATACCCACAAACCCAAATACTCTTCTAACACTACTGAATTAGAGCAAAAATAACTGGAATAGATAAAAATCACAATAGATTAGATGTAACTGATCAAATGAATAATATAAATGATCAGATAAGATTTAAAGCAGTAGACTCCATAAATAGTTAATACTGTTTGAAGTGTATTATACACATGATATTGTCATCTGGAATTTTCCTCTTAAATGACACTGAAAGGATCAAACCTTTATTAAACAAACTTGTTAGTGTCTCCGCAAAGGGATTGCAGATATGGGAACATCATGTCTGATTGAGATCCATAGTAACAAGAAAAAATTTCACGAACTCGATTTATGTTCTTTGCAGCAGCACAATCTCCCATGGATAGCTGAATAGATGAGAGCTTCACAAGTTCATTTGCAATGGCAATGTGCTTAGGGCCATAGAGCTTTTCCACAATCTGCCATAGAAAAAAGCCATCAAGTTCTCATTCACATTTCATTACTTCGAAAACATATGAAGGCTGTTAGTGACAAATTGCTATATTGTATATCATATTAATGCAGTGCTTTTTGATGTAAAATGTGAAATACTAAATAATTGAACTTATTCCTAACAAAACATTAACAATAAGTTCAATTATTTAGTATTTCACATTTTACATCAGAAAACCCTGATTTCAAATAAGTATATTAAAATCAAATAGATTGACAATAAACTAAAGGAGAAAATGTACTTTACCCCCCTAAAGTATGAGGTCTTTTTCAATTTGAACCCCAATGTTTAAAAATTTGCAATGTACTCCTTAATGTTTCAAAAATTTGCAATTAACATCCTCTATTACTAATTGCCATCTAAGTAGATGGAAAAGACATCACGTGCGTCTTACGTGAGATTTTTATGCTGAGTCTCCCCATTTTTCTCGTCAACTCTTTTGTTTTTCAAACCCACCCACATGACAGCACTCTCGTGCTCCTTTTGCAGAACTTGTCACATCCATGACCTTTTTTGTGAGATAATCATTTGGAAGTCAAGAGACCAAAATTTTGTAACCATAGCTTGAGGACAAAACACGATGTGGCAGGAAAAAGTTTGTTGCTTGTCGATACATAAAACCACGCAAGATATGCAAGAAACCAAGAGCATCTCTTGGCTTGGTTCTTTGTTCATGTTTTGAAGGGTAGAATCATCACTGTCTGAGTCTTCAAACTCCCTTTAGTTTCCTCTTGATTTTAGGCTACTTAATTTGTTAGATTTGCAAGGTGCACCTCTAGAGATATTCCCAAATGAGATCACCAAGCTGTTCCATCTGAAATATCCAAGCTTGAGAGTCACAAAGATAGAAATCATTCCAAACTCAATTGGGAATCTGCAGAACCTGGAGATGTTTGATCTTACACACACATGGGTGACTGCATTGCCTGTTGAGATCTCGCGGCTTCAGAAACTTCGCCACCTATTGGTGTATCGGTATGAGATTTGCTCCTATGCACACTTCAACTCCAAATATGGTTTTAAGGCCATGGCGCCACAAATCGGACGTCTCCGATTCTTATAAAAGCTCAGTGTCATTGAGGCCGATGATCTAGGTGGCGATGATATGATGAAAGAACTTGGAAGGCTGAATCAACTATGGAGGCTTGTTATTGTAAAGCTCAGAAGAGAAAATGGGGCTGCTCTATGCTCCTCCATTAACATGCTAACAAACCTCCGCGCTTTGTTGATAATGTCAACCGAAGAGAACGAGATCATCGATCTTGAAAGCCTATCTTTCCCTCCATTTCTGCAGCGGCTATACTTGGTAGGATGTTTAGAGAAGTTACCACACCGGATATCTTCTCTCCATAGTTTGGCAAAGGTATCTTTGAAATGGAGTCAATTGAGGGTTGATCCGCTTGAGTCACTCCAAGGTCTACCAAATCTTGTACATCTTGAATTTCTGCAGGTTTAAGAGGGAGAAGATATTGCAGTTTAAGGCTCAAGGATTTCAGAGGCTAAAGGTTTTAGGCCTTGATAAGTTGGATGTACTGAAGACAGTTGCAGTAGAAATGGGAGCAATGCCCTTTCTTGAAAAGCTAATCCTGCAGCGCTATAAATCCTTGCACAGGCTGCCATCAGGTATTGAACACCTTAGCAAGCTTAAACTGGTTGAATTTTTTGACATGCCTGATGATTTGATCATGACAATACGTCCAGACATCGATGGTGGAGATAATTGGAAGGTTGCCCATGTCCCCGAAATCAACTCTACCTACTGGAGAGATGATGCTTGGGATGTCTACTCCTTAGATCAAGCGAGAGAGAGGGATCAGCTCCCACCAGGAGCCATGAACTTCCTCCAAATTGGAAATAGCATTGAAAAAGATAGCTTCCCAAAAGGAGCATGAGAGTGCTGTCGTGTGGGTGGGTTTGAAAAACAAAAGAGTTGACAACAAAAACATAAAAACAGGCGTTGGGTTTAATGAGCGGCACTGTGGTAATTTCACACAGTGGGTTGGATGTAAAATGGGGAGACTCAGCATAAAAATCTCACGTGAGACGCACGTGATGTCCTTTTCGTCTACTTAGACAGCAATTAGTAATGGACACCCTTTGGAAGTGTTAGCCTCGTTCTTTACTTTGTTGTATTCCCATAGAATGAGTAGGGAATGGGAGGATAAAATTTGGTGGGTTCCGTCTAGCAAATGGAAGTTGGATGTTAGATCTTTCTATAATATTCTAGCAAGTAAAGAGGCTAGTCCTTTTCCTTGGAAGAGTATTTGGCGCACCAAGGCATCCTCGAGAGTGGATTTTTTTACCTGGATGGTGGTGTTAGGAAAGATCCTTACTATTGATAATCATAAAAAAATGAATCTTATTGTGATCAATAGATGTTGCTTGCGCAAATCGGATGGGGAGACGATCGATCATCTTCTTCTCCACTGTGAGATCGCTCGTTCTTTATGGTATGCTATATTTAGTCAGTTTGGATTGTCATGGGTTATGCCTAGTAAGGTGGCCGGCTTGTTTGCTTGTTGGTGGTCGGGAGGGCGTTTTCGGAGTGTTGTTTTGTTGAAGATGGTTCCTCTATGCCTTGTGTGGTGTTTATGGTTAGAAAGGAATGCGAGATGCTTTGAGGATTTTGAGAGATCCTTGGAAGAACTTACGGCCTTCTTTTTCTACACCCTTTTCACTTGGATAGCAGCTTGGCTTGCCCCTTTAGTGATTAGCTATCTTGATTTTCTTGTTCTTTTCTCATTCTTTTCTCTTCTCATAGTTAGGTGTTTCTCTTGTATACTCCCGGTGTACTAGGGTTGCGCCCCTCTGCGCTTTTGATATATAAACATTATTTATCAAAAAAAAAAAAAAAATTGCATATTTTTGAAACATTTGGGGGTTACATTGTAAATTTTTAAATATTGAGGTTCAAATTGAAGAAGACCTCAAATTTCAAGGGGGTAAAGTGCATTTTCCCTTGAACCAAATTGAAATCAAATAAATTGTTTATTGTGAACTCAAGCATTACTGACCATATAAGCCTCCCTACACATCAAATCTCCTGTGTAAAACTGATAGACAATTTTGAGGGAAAGTGCAAGCAAAAATTAGGTAACAAGTAACGTAGTAATGTTGTCAATCCTATGGTTCCCGAGATAAGATGTTCATGTGCCCCAATTTCTCCTATATTATGTGAAGTAGCACTGTTAGAAAAAGTACTATTTTTTTTTTTTTTTTTGATAAGTAATGATGATATAAAAGAGCGCAAAGGGGCGCAACCCATATACACAGGAAGTATAAACAGAGAGCGCCTAGGAGGGAGAGAAATGAAAAAAAAAATCAGAGAAACTAATCACTAAAGGAGCTAACCAAGCGGCCGTCCAAGTACTATTTTATTAAAGTTTAAAAGGGTGTTACTGGTATTATTATACTCTCTATTATATATATTGGTATTATTATACTCTCTATTATATATATATATATATGAAAATAGTGAGGCCATAGTATGTTTAGAGTCTCTTTTTGGGCAAACCCTAATCTTGATATGGTACTAAAGCAAGATCTCAGAGTGCTAACAATTTTTTTTTTTCCAAGCCCTTCTTTTTTTGCCCCCCCTTTTTTGTCTTTTCTCCTATTCTTTTCTTGCCCAGTTCTACGATAGTGTTGCATTGTTGGTTTAGGCTTCACCTGATGCTCGTGGTTGGAGGTGAGTATTGTTATAACCATGACAGTAGGGATCCGTTGCCCTTGTCCTTGTAGGAATGGTTATTCTCGTTGATGGTTGTGTTGGACAGCCGATCCACATTGTGGTTGCTATGTTAGTGGCTTTACCGGGAGAACCAAATTGATTTGGGGGTATTGGTTGTTGTGTGTGGTGGTAACCCATGTCTGTAGGGGTGGCTGACAGCATTTCTAGTGATTGTAGCGGTTGACATCGAAGCATGTGTTGTGGTTGGTGGTGAGTTTAGAACTGAGGTGGTTGCTAGTGGTGAAAGCTTCAAGCTGTTGTGGTTGCTGGGAGTGTGTGAAGTCGCAAATCGATTTCTGGTGGTTGCCAATGGTGAGAGCCAGTTGACACTATCGAATCTCCGGCTGAATTGGAAAAGAATCTCCGGCTGAATTGGAAGAGAAAGCTGGTGCTTGGTTATGGGAATGACTCTAATCCAGGTTAAAGATATCTAAGGCTCAGTTGTGTTATAACTTAGGACAAGTCTCTTTTGAGTTAAAGATCGGGTCAGGCATAGTGGATCCAGCCCATCAATTGGGAATTAGATTGATCCATCAAAACTGGCCTGGATCTGTCTTCATCAGCTCAATCCCAGGCCTAAGTAGATCAACTCGAATCCGATCACATCAGTCGACCTGGATCGTAATTTCGGTTTCTTCAGTTTGATTTGGCCAATTCCCTCAAGTTCAGCCAGTACCATTTAGTTCTAGTCAGTTGCAGTGATTTTTCAGTCGATTCCACTTAGTTTTGGCCAGTTTCAGTGGTTTTCAGGCTGGTTTCATCTATTTTCGACCAGTTCAGGTGGTTTTTTTTGGCTGATTTCATCCATTTTTGGCTGGTTCAGGTTGTGTTTTGCCTGATTTAATCTATTTTCAGCCGGTTCAGTGCTGGTTAAGTCCAATTCTTGCATTTTCTGGCCAATTCAGCCTTGATTTCTTTTGAGACATTGTGATCCAGCTTTTTTTGCCCTACTCCAGCAAAAAGCATATATGGGACCATTGGGGGCATCCTATAAGGGGTTGGTCTCTACCCTTTAAGTATCTTGGTCTTCTATTGGGGGCATCCTATAAGGGGTTGGTCTCTACCCTTTAAGTATCTTGGTCTTCTATTGGGGGCATCCTATAATGCCAATCATATATATGGGACAATGTGATTGAGAAAATGGAACATAGGATTAAGTTAAAATTAATTCTGACAAGCTTAATAACGTCAGTGTAGTCATTGAGGTTCGACACCATCAATATAGCCCTATTCTACAAAGATTCGTTTTATTGTGAGTGGTATTTTTATTATTGATAATTTTTACACAAAGAAAAGGCCACATCAAGAGGCGCTTCTGGTGACTAGCTCTATGGCGGTGCCAACAAGATCAAAGATGGCACATATGGTTCCGGCGACCAACCTAACGAAAAAACGGGTAGGTCAGAAAGCACCAGAGAACAGTGAACAACTTATCAAGTCTTCAACACTGGGAGAGCTCAGAGACATCATCACTGGCACTGGAAGAGGTTGTCAACGCTGATAGAGGCTGGACACCAAGTAACGATGGCAAGGATGGGTGACAGCAGCAATGACACTAAGGTGGCGTTTGGCAACCGCAATGGAGCCCGCCTAGATACTGTTTAACATTTGGTTCTGTGCCTTCCAACACGTGACCCTTGTAAAATTACTTTTTTAGCCATTTATTTTCTTAGTTGCGGTAGTTTTGCTGTTAAATCTCCCAACGACTGAGATTATACAGAAAACAAGGAAAAAGAAAACAAAGGCTGTGATTTCATGGAACGGTTCCTTCTCTCACGCTTCTTCTCCTTCTTCCTTTCTCTCTCTAAACCCATTCTTCTTCTTCTTCCTTTCTCTTCTTGTTTTTGTTTAATCTGAGAAGTAATCAAGACAATTTCTAACCAAACTGAGTATTTTCACGGAATTTCTCTAACCTTCTTCTCCCTCTTCTCCTCAAAACCCATCTTTCTCTCTTAAACCTCTTCCTTTCTCTCTCTCTCTACCCACCTGGGTTGGTGTTCTTGCAATTCATGACGAAGAACATGTTGAATGTGGAGAAAAAACTGGACCTCAAAACTGGGTTCAATTTAAGAACAACCCAAATCTTCAAGAACACCAACCCAGGCAGTCAGTAGAGAAAAAAACCCAAGAAAATTCAAGCCATAACAAAAAAAAAAAAATCAAGCCACAAACTTCTCAAGAAAACCAACACCTTCCTTCCTCCCAAACCAAAAGAAAATAACCAATTAAACTCTCCTATTGATCGGCCTAGGCATAAAAAATAACCTAAATAAAAACAAGAAAGAGAAAGGAAGAAGAAGAATGGGTTTAGAGAGAGAAAGGAAGAAGGAGAAGCTAATGTAGTCGGAGAATGGGTTTAGAGAGAGAAAGGAAGAAGGAGAAGCTGATGCAGTCGGAGAAGAATGGGTTTAGAGAGAGAAAGGAAGAAGGAGAAGCTGATGTCGGAGAAGAATGGGTTTAGAGAGTGAAAGGAAGAAGGAGAAGCTGAGCAAACAAAAAGCGTGGGATTTAATTTCTGTGGAAAAATTGCAGAGAGAGGGGCAATATGGTGAAAAAATGACAAATGTTGAGGGAGAAAACCGGTCAATGGGTCAGACACTGAACAGTGTCTGGGCCAAGGCTTTTACGAAAAGAAGCCCAAGTGAAAACTGAAGCCAACCCAGATGTGAGCAATGACACATGCCGAGGGCCACATCATATCCAAAAGGGCCCAAACTAATTTAAGAGTTCACTAAATAATTGTTCCACTTCCCCCTGAAAGGGGTTGCCAGTAAAAGAGCTTATCAGTCCTATATCATCCTCACACACCAATTAGGGCTAATCAACATAAAATAAACCCTAAACCCTAAACATTAAGGTATGTGGACAACTTTTGAGCTAATGAATATTTTACCTCAATTGATGCTTCACAATGGTCCACTGCCAGCTTTAATTCTCCAACCAAACAAAATGCCTGAGCAAGATTGTCCTCGACCTGTAAATATCACATCATATACAGTCATTGATGCAGCCAACAAATCAAACTAACCAGTCCATAAAATCTGTGATATGATATCTTTTGTGGGTTCAGCAGCCGTTCCTTAATTCCTTATTTTGGGAACTAAAGATACAATTATGATGGTCAATAATTATTAGGTCTCGTTTGGTTTGCAAAGTGAGTATTACATTAAGAAAGGGAATAGTTATTGCTGAGAATAGATGAGAGTGAAATGAAATAGTTATTCGTAATCCTTAGTTTGGTAACAACACACATGCTCTAACTGGAATTGAATCAAAATTATTAAAAACCCTACATTATTTATTTTATTTTTCAACTCAATTAAAAAAAAAAAAATTAAAAACCTAGAAAATAAAGTGGGTGCAACCACCCCCGACGACCTGCGAGTGTGGCTAGGACCACCCCCGAAGCCCTCGAGGGACCACCATCAGACGCTCCGGGGGTGGTGCAACCACCTTTGACCTCTTCTTTATTTTTCAATTTTTATTTTTATTTTCAGACCCTAAAATTTTTATTTTTTAAGTTTGAAATAAGGGTTAATAACCTTTCTAGTACTTAGGTTTTCACTTTTTTATTTTTTCCTACCTAGGTTTCAAGTCGTATCACAGATGGTACCTGACTTATAGGTAAAGACCAATTTAATACCTTTGTTACATTCCATCAACCGAACTAATTTCGGCCACCTCACATTTTTTTTCTTTCTTTTTTTAAGTTTTGTTTTTAATTATTTTCATTAGTTCTATGATTTTTTATTTTTTATTTTTGTTAGGACACATGGCAATTTTTTGTTATAACACATGTCAGTCTGTTAGTTTGATTGACAGAATGGTGAAGGAGGTACTAAACCGGTATTTACCCATAAGTCAGGTATCATTTGTGATACGAATTAAAACCTAGGTGGGAAAAAATAAAAAAGAGAAAAGCTAGGTACTAAACAAGTTATTAACCCTTGAAATAACATGAAAAATAATATGGGTGTTTTTTTGGGAAAATGCAGTCTATTCCTTAAGGAATAACTATTCCCCTAATTTTTTAGAGGAACAAGCATTCCTCTTCGTAAGGGAATCGTTATTTCTACGAGAATAACTATTCCTATGAATAGATCCCTACCAAATAAAAGAATAGTAAACCAAACGGGACCTTAGTCTTTTGACTTGGGAACTCTAAATTGTATTTATAATCTGTCTAGAGAATGAAAGGGATTTTAAATAAGGGCCAAGATGGTAATCTCTATATACATTCGACTAAAAATATAAAGAAATTATTTATTTTTTGATAAGTAATAGAAAGCTTTTATAAAAAGTGAAAGGTGCCCCTAGGTACACTAGCAATATACAAAGGAAATCACCTAACTAGAGCGAGCAAAAAACAAAAAAATCCACAAAACACCAAAAGCCCTCAAACCCAAGACCCACATGAAGCGCTCAATGCTAAAAAAGCGAGCCTTGCCTTTCCCCTGCCTTGAGGGCGCTCCTGAATACTTGTAGTTAATAGAGCATTTTAAGTTTATAAGCTCCCTCCTACCTCTGGAGCACGCACCCTTAACCTCCTGGGAATGATCCTCTTCAATGGCTGTTAGGAGAGCCACAACCTGATCCTCGTTCCCCTCACACAAAAGCCTCACCACCGGACCACCAGCCAAAAGATTTCTGTCAACTGAAAAATATTCATTGCTGGTTTTCCTCCCTTATCAGCCTTCTAAGGCTTCATTTTCAGTTTTACAGTAAGATCTAATTGTTACAGCATCTTTTGGCTGCATCAGCATAAATTTGTAAGTTTTAGTTAGTGCTTGTTAGAATATTAATTTTTTCTGATAAGTAAAAGATGTTGATTAAAAGCACAGCGGGCACACCCCAAGCATAAAGGAAACATAAAGAAAAAACACCTGGTAAATCAAGAACGGGAAAAAGAGTAGTCAACATTTGGAAAGAACAAAGGATTTGACCTCAAAAGATCTTTGAGTGCATCCAACATAGCTTATCATCTCCTCCCCGACACACCCTAGTGGAATACAAGACATTGAAGAAAGAGGAGACTGAGTCCACATGAAGCTAATGTCCCAATGAACCACATCATTGCTAACAATTCTAAGGTCAGTCACCAGAGCATCCCTATAAGGGCAAGGCAAAATAACTCCGGAAAATATTCCATTAAAGGATGACCTCCACACCACATGCTATGCCAAAATTTGGTGCGAGAGCCTTCACCTACTTGAAAACTAGCAAAAATAGAGAAGGTATCCCATAGGGTCTAGTGATGTCGTTAGTGCACCATCCACCTGCCAAACTCCCATACCTTTTTATCCACAATCTGACGCAAAAGGCCTCTCCTAGCAAGCCTCTAGAACCACTTTCCCAATAGAAGCCTGATTGAAAGTAATCAAACGACTAATTCCCAGCCCTCCAAATTGAATAGGAGTACAAACCTTCTTCCAATTAACAAGATGGAATTTATACTCATTATCTAAACCACCCCAAAAATATGTCTACAATTTTTTTTTTTTTTTTTGACTAATTAACAACGCCAACCAAGATAGGAAAGAGGGAAAAGGCATAGGTGGCAAGATTGGAAAGCGTTCATTTAATCAATGTTACTCTACCGCCCTTAGACAAGTAAAGTAATTTCTATCCAGTATACCAAATAAATTTAGCCTTAAACAGAGCACCAATGGGAGGCCCAAATATTTCATAGGCAAAGATGAGGCCCTACAACACAATATTTGCGCCAGCCCACTCACATTTGGCACATTACCCACAGGTTTAAGTTCACTTATCTCCTATCAACTTAACATTTTGGAACGAGTGATTTAATAGAGTATGAGAGTAAATGTTTTGAGTTAGAATCTTTACTTCATATTATACCTCTCATTTAAATATTCTGTGTTGGGCCCACTAAATGAGGAAAGGTTTAGTCCTACATGTGAGAAGAGTGTTAAAATATTAATCAAATGATCAAATTCACCTGATCACATTCACCCTTTTCTCTTAGCTTATACTTTTGAGGCAACTAATGATATACAATGCTAATGTATGTCGATAGACCTATTGTGCACGTGTATAGTAGATCAAGGGAAGCTAATTTATTGGCATCCAGTGTTTGTCCACACTTATCACCAGCCAGACACTTCACCAAAACTTTTATTTGCAGTGATTAAAAATACATTACATTGCCCTCAAAAATAACAAAAAAGAAAAAGTGGAGGAGAGGGTGGCCAAAACTTACTTCTGCAATGGCCTTGTTATATGCATGCAAAGTTGATCTCAGTAGACAAAGGGATCTCAGTGCATCTATCACTGTAGTACTTGACATTTCTCTAGAAACTATTGCATCCTGCAGCCTGTCAAGAATTGATAGTCTAGTACATAAATCGAAGGGGAAACATATGTACCTTTGGGCGTAAGAGTGGGCATGCTAATATATCTAAATCCTCAAAAGTGAGTTATTTCGTAGGATTCAACTATAAAATGGATGTTAAATCATATGGCTTGGAGTACGAGGTTTCCAAAGCAATCACGGATGATTTCAGCGAGTATGGAGCCAAGATTGATTAGCATACCTTAAGCATTAGAAGTAAAAGACCAACTCTTGTTAGTGACCTAGTAGATTAAAAAGAATAGCTGAGGATGCCAATGATGAAGCTTCAACAAGATACAATGTAATATACCTTCTAATAGAAATCCAAGATTTATTAACTGCTGCCAATGAAGATTCCAGATCACAATAAGAACCACATTTCAAACAATATCCAGGATCAATATGAAGGGAGCCATTGCTTTGAACACGCTTCAACATATTGACCTGTAAAAATACCAAGTTCCAGTGAAAGGAAAGAAATGTTGGAACCTTTTTATTATAGCAACTCAAGAGTGCAGGCAACAGTCACATCAAAGGTCCACAAGTGGCATAAAATCAAATTCATGCATATACAAAATAAGACCCACTACTTCAGAATTCAACATATAACTGCATCAGTATAGATTCAAATAATTGCAATCTCATTTGCCTGCAATTTTTTCTTGTTTGTTTTCAGTGCTCATCCAAAAGTACAAAGTTGTACATGTTTAAGCCAATCCCTCCTATTCAGATTAGGATCAGATGCCTTGGCACTCAGGAGCGAGTGAATATTGTCCATCAAGAATTTTAGGATGCAGCAGCAAGACCATGATTACATTACATTTCATGGTTACCCAAAGTTTACATCATAGAAAATATAGAATACCTCCATATAAGACTTGAAGCTGCTTATCTCGGTGGCACTCTGGAAGTGCATAGTTTTCTGTTTCTCACGGTTGACCACACAGCTATCCAAGACTATACCATGACAATTTGGATGGACACAGTGATAAGCATTCAGAACAAGGTCGGAGAGATTCACTTCTGTACAAGAACTGCACTGACATCTAAATGAGTACTCATCTTCTAGAAAATTAAGGCGATCTTTACAGTCCCACTGGCCAACCTGTAAGACAAATCCATTTTTTTACTAGTTGAACAAGGTATTTTCATATTTATTGTTACATGATGTGAGAGGTTTAACCTACTATCACTACTCAATCAATAATTTTGGGGGGATCAGCAGTTCCATGCAAAGAGGTCTAATAGTCAAGAGCAGGAATACCTGTGGACCATAGGACAATTCCAGGGGACACCCTACTGCCACAAACTCTGTTGTCCGTATAAAGAGAGTACGCGAAATGAAATATGCATGGAGATTTGGCCGGCAAGAATGGTTGAACAAACTACCGGCTCTATAAATAGCTTGACCTACTCGGACCTGTAAGAGTAACAAGTACAATACAGCATGATCTAGGGGCATAATTGTCTCTCGCACATGTAAATGATAACATGAACATGAAAATTTATACTAAGCAGCAGATAGCAAATGGAGCGGGGGAAAATGACATACTATGTAGACAAACCTGCTCTATGTTACTTGTTAAAGCACCTTCAGTGGGTGAAAATTTTCTGAACTGATCTAGTAACCCATTAACATCAGCTGATTTCACTCGAACAATTGACATTGAATTCACCCTAATTTGAGATATAAGTATGACAATCTGCATAAAACAGGAGAAAATAAAACCCAATAACAGACAACAAATCTGTGGAAATATCAATGAAATGTAACAATACAAGATGATGATTACAACCTACAAATGAAGATCCTGACAGGAACTGTGGTACATACTACCTGAAACATTTATCCATGATGTAAAGTGACATTACTTTTTTTCTTTTTTTTTCTTTTTTTTTTGAATTGGGAAGTTACACATGCACCCGTTGGGAGTTGAACTTCTAGCGGGAGGGACATGCATTTCTCAAGTGAAGCGTGGGCCCATTGTTTATTATTTTTTGGAAAAATTTCACTTTAGACCCCTGAACTACCGCGCGTTTTGAGAAGACCCCCAAAACTCAAAAACTCTTATTTTACACCCTTGAACTTTCAATTTCAATCAATTTACGTTTAGGGGGCAGTTAAGGGAGTGGAAGGCTAATATTGTATGTTTGCAAGAGACAAAAATGGAGGATATTAGTAGGGAGGTGGTTTGTAGTGTGTGGGGGTGTATTCATGTGGATTGGTTGTATGTGTTCGAGAGGGGCATCAGGATGTATATTGTTAATGTGGGATAGGCGAGTGGTTGAGAAGGTAGAGGAGTGTGTGGGAGATCTGTGGTAGCTTGTACTTTCAAAAGTGTCACAGAAAATATATAATGGGCGTTTGCGGGGGTTTATGTGTCAAATAATGATGTGGAACGCAAAGACCTATGGGTTGAATTGGCTGGTCTAATATCCTTATGGGAGATGCCGTGGTGTATTTGGCCTCAAGGGGGAGGGGTTTGATAAGTAATGTTTATATATCAAAAACGCAGAGGGGCGCAACCCAAGTACACAGGAAGTATACAAGAGAAAACACCTAATTAGGAGAAGAAAAAAGAACAAGAAAATCAAGATAGCTAATCACTAAAGGGGCAAGCCATGCTGCTGTCCAAGTGAAAAGCGTGTAGAAGAAGAACGCCGTGAGGTCCTCCAAAGATCTCTCAGAATCCTCAAAGCATCTCGCATTCCTTTCTAATCATAAACACCACACTAGGCAAAGGGGAACCATTTTCCACACAACAGCACTTTGAGAACTCGCTCCCGACCACCAACAAGCGAACAAATCCACCACCTTTCGAGGCATGACCCATGACAATCCAAACCAGCTAAAGATAGCATACCATAGAGAGCGAGTGATCTCACAATGGAGAAGAAGATGATCGATCGTCTCCCCATCCGATTTGCACAAGCAACATCTATTGACCACAAGAGATTCCTTTTCCTAAGATTATCTATTGTGAGGATCTTCCTTAACACCGCCGTCCAAGTAAAGAAGGCCATTCTCGTGGGTGCCTTGGTGTGCCAAATACTCTTCCAAGGGAATGGATTAGACTCAGTACTAGCCAAATACTTGTGAGGATTTTAACGTCGTGTGGCGTCCTTGTGAAAGAATAGGGGATACCAGGCAATCTCAAGCAATGGCAGAATTTTCTAAATTTATTTTTGAGCAGGGTCTCATGGATATTCTGATGGTAGGAGGGAGTTTCATGTGGTCCAATCGTCTGACATGGTCCATAATTGATAGGTTCTTGTTTTCTCCAGAATCGGAGGAATTGTTTCCTGACGTTTCACAAAGAAGGTTGTCTCGCGTATTGCTTGACCACTTTCCATTATTACTGGACTGTGGAGTGGAGAGAAGGGGTAGCAGGCCTTTTAGACTTGAAAATATGTGGTTGCATGCAGAAGGTTTTGAGGAGCAGGTCAAGATGTGGTGGAGCTCATATATTTATGAGGGCAACCCGAGTTATGTGTTGGCTCGAAAGTTGAAGGCATTAAAAGTGGATCTGAAAAAGTGGAATGAGGAGGTTTTTGGGGATGTTAGGAAGCGGAAAAAGGAGATGGAGGTGGGTATTGGTGAGATGGATCAAATTGTAGAGACGAGAGCACTAATGGAAGATGAATTTCTTAAGGGACAAGAGTACTCTAGAAAACTGGAGAGGTGCATTTACCTTGAAGAAGTGAGTTGGAGGTAGAAATCTAGGGCTTTGAGGTTGAAAGAGGGCGACAACAATACAAAGTTCTCCCATCGATTGGCAAATTCACACAGGCGAAACAATGCAATTATATCCTTCGTGGTGAATGGGAGCCTGACTGAGGAGCCAGAAGTTATAAAAGCCCGTGTTGTGAATTTTTTAAAAAAATTATATTGGGAAGAATATAAGTGGAGACCAAAGATGGATGAGCAAATTTTCAATTCCATTGATGTAGAGGAGAAACAATGGATGGAAAGAGAGTTTGAGGAAGGTGAAGTGTGGGAAGTGGTGAGGAATTTAAAGGGCGATAAGGCACCAGGACCTGATGGTTTTTCTATGGGTTTCTTCCAAAAGTTTTGGGTGGTATTAAATGATGATATTATGGTGGTTTTCAGGGAGTTCCATACCTATGGAAAATTTGAGAAGAGTTTGAATGCTACGTTTATCTCAATTATCTCAAAGAAAGCAGGGGCAGGGGAGATTAAGGATTTTCAACAAAATTATCTCTCAGGTGATAGCTAATCCCTTGAAAACAGTTTTGGGGAAGCTCATCTCATACTCCCAGAATGCCTTCATCAAGGGTCGGCAAATTCTTGCCTCTATCTTAATGGCCAACGAATGTCTTGATGGTAGGATTCGCTCTAGGGAACTGGGCATAATTTGCAAATTGGATTTGGAGAAGGCCTATGATCGTGTGAATTGGGAGTTTCTTATTTATATGTTTGAGCGGTGTTGTTTTGGTGAAAGATGGCGAGGTTGGATAAAACACTGCATTTCCACGGTTCGATTCTCTATTCTTATAAATGGATCACCTGCGGGGTTTTTTGGTAGCTCTCGAGGAGTGCGACAGGGGGATCCTCTTTCTCCCTTTTTATTTGTAGTTGTGATGGAGGCCTTCAGTAGAATGATGACCGCGTCGGTGGAGAGAGGGCTCAGGTTTGGATGGGATTCAAAACATGAACTCACCTACTACCTCATTATTAAGTGGGGTGGAGGTGCCATAAGTCTTAAAGGCCATCAGCAGATGGGAGAGGAACTTCCTAGCTTATGGATATTGCACACCAGTAATCTACTAAGAATACAGTCTCGCAAGTGTGTGTGTGTGTGCATGTGCATGCATGCGTGTGTGAGAGAGAAGAGAGTTAAAAGATAACCTGTGAGGTAGAAACCTCATTTAGCGGAAGTTCCAGGCCATAAGAATGTTGAAGACAGCATAACAGTGTGATGGAGTATATATGTAACTCCAATTTGCTTTCCGGATGAATTTCTGTATACTTGTGAGAGAGCTCCTGAAGAAAAAGAGGTTTAATATCCAACCATAAAATAATGCCACAATCAACTGAACTGAAAATCAATGCACAAATATTAGTCATGAAATATACCAATGTTTCTGTGAACTTAGTAATATCCTTGAGTCTTCTTTGCGTTAATGACTTTACTAGCACTCGTCCAGCCAAAACTATCTCAGATGGAAATATTGCAGGCCAGTGTACACCTTGACATTCATGCACATGTTCAGGAATGTCAACATCTGGTTCAGATTCTTTGCATAATATAATCTCTGAAATATACATTTTAAGATTATCAGACAGATTTTCATCAATGCCATGGTTCACTAAACAATTCCTGAATACTTGTCCTCCAGCTTGTATTTGGCAGCGCTGCGAGCAGTACAATGGTATTGAACATGATGTACAGGAGACCATATCTGCTGGCAGTTCATTCAAGCAGTAATGGCAATGAGTTTCCCGACAATGCTTCAATATTATCTGCAAGTTACAGGGCCAGTAAATTTCTTCTTCCTCATCAGCAGTAAGGAAGCCATTGGCTTTGTTAACAAATAATGAAAGAATAAGTCATATTCAAAAGGAATAGATGGCAATAACAAAAAAAAAAAAAAAAATTTAGAGAAGGCCTATGACCATGTCAACAGGAAGTTTCTGTTATACTTGTTAAAGAGATATGACTTTGGGGAGAGATGCCAAGTTTGGATGGATCATTGCATATTTACGGTGCGGTTTTCCATTCTCATTAATGGATCTCCATTTGGTTTCTTTAGTAGTTCACGTCGATTAAGACAGGAGGATCAGTTGTCTCCTTTATTGTTTGTGGTTATTATGGATGCATTAGCTGGATGATGTCTGCTATGGTGGATAGTGGGCTCTTATCTAGATTTTCAGGGGGATTGAGAAATCATGAGGAGATGATAGTGTTACATTTGTTGTTTGCCAATGATACTATGATCTTTTATAAGCCTAGTTGTGAACAACCTCGTAACCTGCAATGTTTGTTCTTATGTTTTGAAGCTGTGTCAGGATTGAAGATAAACTTGTCTATGTCAGAGATTGTTCCCCGGTAGGTGATGTGGAAGGTTTGGCTAGCTTTCTTGTGTGTAGATTGGTTTCATTGCCGATGAAGTATTTGGGTCTTCCTCTGGGAGCTCTTTACAAAGCTTTACTATTTTGAATGGCTTTATTGAAAAGACGGAGCATCGGTTGGCAAGTTAGACAAGACTTTATTTATCAAAGGGAGGTAAGTTACCTTTGATAAAAAGTACTCTTTCTAATTTACCGACGTATTATTTGTCCAGTTTCCCTAAACTTGTAGGAGTGGCATCGACAGAAAAAACTTATGAGGGGTCCCTATAGTGTGGGAGTGTGGAAATGTATAAGGAGGGGGCGGGAAGGTTTTCCTAAATTTGTGAGGTATGAGATGGATTTAAGGTGCAGTTTTGGCATGATGTATGGCATGGGGAGCAACCCTTTAAGTTATCTTATCAAGAATTATTCACTATTGCTTATTGTAAGGATGAATAGGTAGCAGATTATATGTAGTTCCGAAATGAAATTCATTGGAATATTATATTTACAAGGTTTGTGCATGATTGGGACCACTAAATGGTCTCTATTTTCTTTGAGTTGTTATATTCTTAAAGAGTAGGGCAATGGGATGAGGATGAAATTTGCAGGATTCCTTCTAGAACGAAATCGTTTGAAGTTAAGTCTTACCATCTAGGATGTTGCTAACCATAGCCTACAAAACTTCAAATAAGTTGAGAACCAAGAGCCAAATATCACTAGTTTACTCATAGAGGATAAGGAATTTACTGTCACCTCATTCTTCTTGCATAGGCAATACCAGTTTACAAGAGTAAAACCCCGCCATTTTAAGATTATCAAGCATAAGGATTTTATCCAAAGCTGCCGTCCATGTAAAGAAAGCAATGTTGGGTGAAGCGTTAACCTTCCAAACACTTTTTCAGGGGAACGGACAAGGCTCTCCAGTCTATAAAGTTTTATAATAACTCTTCACTTCAAACCCGTAATTACTAGCCAGGGTCCACAACATTCTATCTACCTCCCCACTTCAAAGCCTAATCACTGTCAATGGCAAAAGTGAGGAGTAGATCACCAAATAGAAATCTTCCCAAGCAACAATTACCATATCAGCAATATATCTATGCAATATAAGTAGATATGGATTAGTTATGGAACGCAGCTTCTCTTTTGAAGCTAAAACCTTCTGCCTTTCGGCAAAGGTTGGGTGTCCTAACCTTCGTCTGGAGGAAAGGAGAAAAGGATTCGTGGGGTATATTTACGCGAGCATTCGGTGTTCGTCGTGGTTGGTGGAAACGGTGGAAGCGGCGATTCAGGTTCAGGTGAAGGAAGAAATTGCCAAATCTTACCGTGAGGGTGATAAGGCCACGATGGTCCACGGGGGAGGTAATAAGGCCAGTAGGTTCTTGGAGGTATCGGTGTTGGCTGAGGGTGGTCGTAAGGGAGTCATTTGGCTTCCGGAGGGACGCTTTGGGAGGGGCTGGCGGCGTTTTGCGGGAGAGCTTCGGCAACTGTTGGCGGCACAGATCAAGTTGGATGGTACGGCGGAGTTTGGGGTTCCATCTTCGGCGGGGTTTCTCATGGATGGTCCTTCTTTGGGGGTCGACTCCGGGAGGTCTTTCGTGGATGTCCTTCGATCTACTCTGGGCGTCGAGGCGAGAGCAGTTGAGTATCCGTGGTCTCTCGATTTGCTTCCGGGGTCGTCTTGTTGGGATTCAGAGTATGACGGTATGGGGTTGCGTTCTGCCGTGGATTGCTCTGCGTTGGAGAGCTTGCCTTCTCCTCTGGCGGATGCGGCTGGGTCAGTGAGTTTGAGGAAGAAGAAGAAGGGCAAGATCGGTATTAGTGGGTTGTTGAGGCTTCTAGGGCAAATCCAACGTAAGTTGGACCGGGTCCGTGCTGGGGTTGTCTCGAAGCCCAATCGCAGGAGTAAAAGGGTTCGTTTTTTGGGCCTATCAATTTCTGCTTTGGGTTGTGATTCCGGGTCGGTCTCTGAAGTGGGTTTGGGTCAAAATTTGGATCCGGTTCATTACTTGGATCCGGATTACTCGGATCCAGTCCATAACTCTTTTTCATTACCTTTGGAGTCTGTTTCTGCTGGGATTCCTCTAGTCTCTGAAGAGTTTTTGGAGCCGTTGGCTAGGTCTTCTTTGAGTTTGCAGGCTACCGGTTTGGATTCCGGCGATGGGTCTTCCCTGGCAATGTTCTCTCTCTCTCCGGTGCGAGTTTTGGGCGAGATTGTTGGGTCTGCCGGTGACGGGTCCTCTCAGGGGGCTACTTCTTTCCATTCTGTGGAGGATTTACCGGCAAGCACGTTGCGCAAGGACTGGGAGGGTTCTCTTTCTTCGATGCCTGAAGCCTGCCTGGGTGCGACTGTGTCTTCGGAGATTTTTGATTCGGCTCGTCTTTCTATTCTCAAGGAGGCCTTCTCTGTTCCTTGGGAGGTGGACTCTCCGGCGAGCCCTCTTTGCAGGGATAGGGAGGTTCCTTTTTCGGGGGAGGAGGAACTGGTTGTTCGTCCTTCTTCTCCGGCGAAAGGTTTGTTTCGTTGTGGGTTCTTTGGTCCGAGAGCTGTCTCTCCCTCTCCGGTGGTGTTGAAGGATTCTTCCTTGTCTTCTAAGGGAAAGGACCCTGTTCTAGTTCCCTCTGTGCCGGTGGAGGTTCAAGTAGGCTCTACTGTCTCACCTACCTTTGGGGTGGCTGAGCTGGGTCTTCATTCCCCTGCTACTACCTCCTTGTTCTCGTCACAGGGATGCACTTCTCTCTCGACTACTTCCCTTCTCGATGGGGCGGCTGAGATGGGGAGGAGTCTTAGCCGTCCTTTTCCTCGCATGACAGAGA
This sequence comes from Corylus avellana, assembly GCF_901000735.1. Lineage (NCBI taxonomy): Eukaryota > Viridiplantae > Streptophyta > Magnoliopsida > Fagales > Betulaceae > Corylus > Corylus avellana. The sequence continues at coordinate 30,209,028 of NC_081547.1, forward strand.
GTGGTACTCCCATTTACTCCTCTATATCCTCGTCCCAACTGTTTTATACCCGGAGGGTGACGGAAAAAGTCGCAAAGCAGCTGCATAAGAACAAGGACCTGCTTGCTGAGGTTGAAGTTTCTGCCCCTAAGGTTGAAGCTTCTGCTTCTAAGGTTAAGGGGTTGAGGGAGCTCAATAATCTGGATTGCTCCATCTCTCCGGTGAAGGGCTGGCGTCGGCGGGGATTTTTGGGATCGAAAAATGCTTTTTCATTTCCCCCTGAGGTGCACTAGGGTTCCACCTGAGATGCACTAGGGCTTTTCTTGGGTTTGGTTGGGTCTCTTGTATTCCCCTTTGGTTGGGTGTTTGGTTTGATTGGGTTTTTCTGGGTTTTTGGTTTGTTAGGGTGTTTGGTTGGGTTCCTTTGTATACATTATTGTGTACTTAGAGGCGCTTTGCGCTTTTTTTGATATATACTACATTACTTATCAAAAAAAAATATAAGTAGATATGCTGAAACTCATTTTGGTACAACCTGTTTGGATTTGAAGTGCTGAAAATTGATAGGAAAGAAGGATACAAAAAACTTAAAACAGTTCATGATATGATATGCGGAACAGAAATCAGTTCATACCATGGCATAAGGTTCTTCAGTATGAACCAAGGAAGCTGGAGGGATGTCACTTGGTGAAACCATACCCCTTCCTTTATTTGCTGTCGTGACACACTTAAGTTTTATTTGGTGTTGCTCATCTGTCCAAAAGTTCAATGTAAGCAAACTACATTAAAAGTTCGATAAGATCAAACTTAAAATTATCCTTGAACTAAAAGAATATCTAGACCATCTTAAATATTTCAAAACTAAGGAGCATAATTTATATCTGCAGAATAAACTTGAGATGAACAAATTACACTTGGACTAGAAGTTCCATATGAGCAAACTGTTAATCCAACCCAAGACTTAAGCTAGCAGATGAAGAAATGCAACAAGTGTATAAACGATATGGATTCTTAAAACAAACCATATTAAGCATACACAAAACTGATTTATAGTGGTGAAAGTCTTTTAATAGCTGCAAGGAGTGATGGAAGTTATATATGTATTTTTAGACTGAAGAATGATTGAACCAACATGTTGTCAAAGTGCAACTGCTACCAATCTAAGTGGGATATAAGTACTATCCAGAATTTAAAAAGAAAAACAGTTTCCAGAAAAGAAAGAAAGAAAAAACAAGAAAAAAACTCTCAGACACTCCAAAACCCTTCTCCTTATCATCCATCTTAAGTAATTCCTCTCTTACGTAACTGAACATAAGAGACAGTATCATTCTATTGCACCCCAAAATCAAAACGTACAAAACTAAGATTCCATTATTATTTCCCATCTTCAATAGGCCACAAATAATAATAAACAAAAGCATCCTTATCTTCCATTATCAAGAACAAATCAAGAAACAGATCCTTTATGGCAGTATCCGCACCCCACCCATCATGTCAAAACCATGTCATCCTCCATTACCTATCTCCAATAGCATTTTTTTTTTAAACCAACAAATGAAGTGGTTTTGAGATGTATAAAAGAATTTCAGAAATTTTTCATAATTATATACGAGTTTTTTGTTGCAAAAAGATATTTGTCAACTTAACTAGACTATGGAGAAACAACAGAATGCAACATAATCAAATTGGATGACCTCTAAAACATAACTCACAGATACTTCAAGACATGGCTTTACTAGAGCTCTTTAAAGCATTGAACATAGGTCTACCTCAATATTGACCACCATCCAGACCCCCATTTGTGGCCAATTTTCGAAGCCCAGTACAACCTAGATGAAGGGAGAGTGTGGGATGACTCGAATTAATCAAAGAATTTCACAAGAAACAAGGAAAGCTCTCATTCAAGTTATAATAAAACTTAAAGGCCAAAGATGAACGAACTATAGGAGCAGTATTGTTGAGTCCAAAATGTACAATATGTTCTACTGGTTAACAATTATAAGCAATAGTTCTGAACTGCCCGAAATTCACTTGGGGAAACAAAATGGCCAAAGTGGGTAACATCAGAACATTAACGTACAACCCTCCCTATAAGGATAAGTTAATAATATAAGGGATAATCAACATATATGGATACTTAATACTGACTATCTTACCCAAAATATCCAACTTATTCTCATTATGTGGTACCATTGAAACCTCTGTCCTCTTATATTGGTCTGAAATTATCTTGAGTTCACTTTCTATTTGTCTCCTTCCACCCGATGACAATTCAAAAGTCTTAGCTATAATCAGGTCACGGGTTGCATCTTCATAGTTTCCCAAAGAAGCATTCACTTTACCTCTCCTATACCATGCCTGCAGCAAGGACAAGTTACATATGGAGATGACCAGATACTACTATCCAAGTAGACATACATGCACGTAAAAGCACATCTATTTCCAATTAATAGTCAAATGACCACATTTGACTACTTCAAATGAATATGAGCAGTTGATGTCTCAAAGTGACATCTAAGATTCTCAACATATTTCCAACGAATAGAATGAATTGATTGGACTTCGTTATCTGTCCAACTGTTTCATGATTCATAAGTAAAAAATATGAATCCCACATGTGACTATATGAATCCCACATATGAATCCCTAAATCTTGACAATTAAGAATTTTCTCTAAAATACTACGATGAACAACCCTAGTACAAAACAAGTATAAAAGAGAGACCCTCAAGAAAAGAAATATTAAAAATGTACTAAATATAGGAAGACCTAAAGAGAAACTTTTTTTTTTGATAAGTAAAAGTCAATGTATTAAAAGTGTAAGGGGTGCAACCCATGTACACAGGAAGTATACAAAAGAGTCCACTACATGAGCTTTAAACTGAAAAGGATGTATAGAGATCTATAAATTTCGTAAGCGTTGAAGCTTGCGAAGAAAACCCCAAAACCCTCCAAGAGGAGTGTTTGGAGCACCCTTTTCTTCAATTCTATAGTTTTCATTTCACGATCCTCAAAGCTCCGCGCATTCCTTTCTCTCCATAAGGACCACATTACACACAAAGGAGCCATCCTTCAAATGTGCATGACTGTCCGCTTTCCCCTTTGCCCTCTCCAACTTCCCAAGCATTCCTTCAAACTCCCCGGCATCACCCACGTTATACCAAATAGCTGGAGAATCATATTCCATACCTCTACAACAGCGTGACAATGCACTAAAAGGTGATCAATAGATTCGCCACTCTTCTTGCACATACAACATCATTCCATCACAATGATGTTCTTCTTTCGTAGATTGTCCAATGTTAAAATTTTCCCCATAACTGCCGTCCATACGAAGAAAGCCACTCGCAGAGGAGCTTTACAGGAAGACCTAAAGAAGACCGGAGAGTCAGTCGATCATCTTCTTTTCCACTGTGAGCTCGCAAGTGCTCTTTGGCACACAATTTTTAAGCGGTTTGGGTTGCATTGGGTCATGCCTTGCAGGGTGAGGGCCTTGTTTGATAGCTAGTGGTCGGGAGGGCGATCTCGAAGCGCGGTTGTGTGGAAGATGATCCCTCTGTGTCTTATGTGGTGTATTTGGAATGAAAGAAGTGCTAGATGTTTTGAAAATTCCACTAGGACCATAGAGGAATTAACTCATTTTTTCTTCTTTACTCTTTACTCTTGGACGGCCGCTTGGCTAGCTCCTTTAGTGATTAGTTTATTTGATTTTCTTTTTCATTTCTCTCCCTCCTAGGCGCTCTCTGTTTATACTTCCCATGTATGTGGGTTGCGCCCTTTTGCACTTTTTATATCATCATTTACTTATCAAAAAAAAAAAAAAAAAACCTAAAGAGAAACTGTGGTGCAGAACCTAACAAATCAGCCCCAGTTTAGCAAGAACTAAATTTCTTCTAAGGCTGCTAAAAGGAGCAGTCCTAGGATATATAACACACCTCCATAAGAGTAGACCTCTACAAATCACTTATAACTTTAGTGACATTCATTATTTTTAGCCATTTTGTTACAAGCCAAAATGAAAGTCGGAGAACTTTAAAAGTGAGAAGAAGTCCACCATCATTTTACCCTTTCCACAAATTGCTCTTATTTTAGCCACATATTCTCGACTTAAAATATCTTTTACCTTTGCAACTCTAACACCAAAGTCTCTACATCTTCAAAGCTCCGAGTACTCCACTCTCTCCAAAGGCACCGCATTAAAGACAATGGATTCAACCTCCATACTTCCATAACTTTACCACATCCTACCTAACCTCTCCAACTCACCAACAAATCAATCACCCATCTAGGCATAACTCAATCAACAACAAACAGATTATGAATAGAGCTCGATAACTCTCTTGTTACTTCACAATGAATTAGTAAGTGATAGTAAGTGATCAATGGATTCTCCATTTTTCTTGCACATGCAACATCACTCAATTACCACAACATTCCTCTTCCTCAAATTATCCAGTGTCAAAATTTTCCTTAAAGGCGTTGTCCACACAAAAAACAACACTTGCGAGGGAGCCTTGACTCTCCAAATACACTTTCAAGGAAAAAGAGATCTATTCGTACTAGTTCACACTTGATAAAACTATACTTCAAACTTGCTCTTTTTGGAGGGATGTTGTTCGGATGTGTGCCTTAAACTCCAATTATTTACTAAACATTTAGTTTAAATTGAATAAAGTTGTTTACTCATTGATTTATTTAACAAACATTGGGCATGTAAACTGATTAGATGTATGCTATTAATGATTATTATTTATCGTATACATGTAAAGGTCCATAGGTTGCATTAAATATGGTTTAAAGTGTGAGTAATGAGATTATCACACATAAGATCTTAAAACCATAAACCTCGCAACTTATAAATTATTATTTTTTTTTTTTGATAAGTCAATCGCAACTTATAAATTATTGTTTGAAGTTAATCTTGGTGAGCCTCACCTTGGGCATTGCCTCTGCCTCTATCTTCTTCTTTGCCCGCTCACTCTCCGGAACCACAAGCACAAGATCAACTAGGGTCCTACTGTCCAGCTCGATCAAAGAGCTCTTGATCGAACAAGACAAAGAAAAAACATGCATTGTGGGTTTGTAGACGATCGAGATCAATGGGTTGGAATGGTAAATGGGATTGTGTTGGATCTTGGCATTGTAGTTTGTGTAGGTAATTTTCTTGATGGTTCCAAGCTTGAGGTTGAGGTGGTTGGTGATGTGTAATTTATGGTCAGAAACATGTTTGTGGGACTGTTTAGGTTTGTGTCACGCCCAAAACCCAAAAAAGACATGATGACAGCTGAAACTTTAGTCCAAAATACTATAGGACAACTAGAGCAACTAATAATTCCATTAAAACAATTCCAAAGTCCACAAAATATCGGTAACCACAATACCATAAAACAAACCTAAAATAATAATAATAAGAGGAACAAACTTTAGGGAGTATGTATAAAGGAGTGATTAAATTTGTAATTTTATATTTGACTAGGAACGAATTTAAATCAATAAGAAGTACGAAGAGATTCTTGGATATTGGAATTCGCTAAGTAGAGTTTGTTAATTTGGGTTATTTTTCCAATACCCAAATATAATGCTTCTATAAAAATTAAAGGTTGCTCGAAATTTTGTATTATTTGTATATAATGTGGTATTTATGACTGTGTCAACTTATCCGCGTTATCACCCAAAAAAGACTAGTCAATTTGGAGCTTTTGTTGGCTTTATTATAAAGCTCAATTTCACCTAGTAACTAGGCAATGTGGGATTTAGCATTCATGACTAATTTTATAAACCACCCACTCTATGTGGGCTACTCCTCATCTTCCCAATATGGGATCGGGGCGTTACAAACTCCTACTCTTAAATTTTTGACATCATCGTTAGAGCCACGTCATGTAGTGCTACAGTACCCCATGTCTTTGTTCTTCCCTATAATAAGTGATCCGAGTTTTTTATCCTATTCTTTGTTTAGTGGCTATAACAAGGCAAACTAAGCCACTTAAAAATGCAGATACTACTCAAAAAGCTTATCATTTTTTTTTTTGATAAGTAATAACCAAGCTTATCATTTGAGAAACGTTATACACCATTCTATATTTTTGTCTCAAGGGCATTTTGTCCTTTGCAAGTGCTGTAATTAGCTGATTAAATCTTATCTTGTAGATCGTAGATAATTAGTTATTCTAGAGATAATTAGATCGTAGATAAGTGTTCCTGTAGAGAAAAAACCCATAAAAGAAAAAAGGAACCATAGACGAGGATACGACAGCTTGGTAACAAGTTGTAGAATGTCAGATGTTGCTTGTACTTTAGTATGATTTTAGCTTGTATTTAGGAGTAAGTGCAGTCTCTACTTTTGGCCAAGGGAAAATCCTGAAAACGTAAGACATTTCATACGATTTTTTCTCGCTCTCCCTCTACACTTTTTAGGTTAGTAAGATAGTTTTCTGCCCTAGCGGCAGCGCTGTTAGGCGCTGTGCGCTAGGCTCTGGTGAGCTACAATGGAACGGCGCTTCCCCATAGAAGCGAAATCCTTTTGCTTGTCAGCGAAGGAAGGGTGTCCTAATCTCCGTTTGGAAGAAAAGAGAAAAGGGTTCGTAGAGGTAATTTTCGTGAGTCAACCTTGTGCTTCATGGTTGGCGGATACGGTTGAGGAGGCGAGTCAATCTCTGTTGAAGGTTGATATTGCCAAGTCATACAGTGAGGGCGATAAGGCTTTGATGGTGCATGGGGGTGTTAATAAGGCAGGTAGTTTCTTGGAGGTGGCTGTCTTTGCTGAGGGAGGTCGTAAAGGAATCATTTGGCTACCTGAGGGCCATGATGGGAGGGGATGGCGTCGGTTTGCAAATGAGTTGCGGAGGATATTGGTTCCATAAGCCTCAGTGCACCTTGTTCCGGGGACGCAGCTTATGCTTGGTATGGAAGAATCCATCTCTGGATGTCATCCTGGGCGCTCCTTTGCGAAGGTTCTTCAACTGATGTCTGGTTCAGAGGTGCCTCCCGTTGGGAGGAGGGTAAGATCTTTGCAACCTCTTGATCTTTTCCGGTGAAGGACTCTTTTGAGCCGGGATACGGTGATTATGAGTTGCGGGTGATGGTGGATTGTTTCGAGTTGGAGTCGTTGGAGCCTGCTAATTCTGTTACATGTTCTATCCCGGCGGCTGATCATATGAAGAAGAAGAAGAAGAAAACAAAGACGATGCTAGGTCTATTTCGTTCTAATTTGGGCCGGGTCCTAGTTGGGTTAGTTAAAGGACTATTAGTTGGGCTGGGTGTATTACCTTTAAGGAAAAAACGATGGGTTTTTTTTTTTTTTTTAAAAGGCTTACAAGGTCTCGAGTTTGGGTCTTTCTTTCCTTAAGCCCAAACACACTGGGTATCTTAAGTCAGGTTGGTGCAGGGTATGAAGCGTCATGTTAAGTGTTTGCCTAAGTCTCAACAATCTGGGTCTGCCTCGCCGGGAGATGTTGATTTTCTGGCTGCTCGTAGGGAGGAGTGTATTTCTGAGGCATTTGCGCCGGTCGCCAGTGGTCTCGCCGGGGTTTCCAGTGATGATTCCGAGCTAGCGTTGGTGGGGCCATCGTTGGCGGAGGTGCATCCGGAGTTACCTCAACAGTGCTGTGCGTTGGGGTCTGTGTCTCATGCTACGGTGGCGGCCCCTGTCTTTCCGACTAAGGCTGCTCTAATGCCGGAGAATACCCAGGACCGGTTGTCAACTCCGGTGAGTACCATGGCCAGTATTGGGGATCTTTTTATTTCTTCTGTTGATAAGGCGGAGGCCCTTGTCTCTCCAATGTCTTCGGTGGTGGTCTCTGTCCAGTCGATGGGAGTTGGTGCTGTTCCGGCAAAGGACGTTGAGCCTATTAAGACTGCTTCGACGAAAGGGTTGCTACATCGGGGGTTTTTAGGGTCTAGAAATGCTTCTTCTTCTCTGCTTGGGATGAAGGAGGCTTCATCGTCGGCAAAGGGTTCTAAGGTTCTAGTCGAAGACTCAAAGATCTGTTCTTCTTCGAAAAAGCACGCAGCTGAGCTGGGTTTGAGAATAAGCGAACCTTTTCCTTGCATGTCGGAGAGTGGTGCTCCAATTTACTCCTCTGTTTCCAAATCTCAAATAGGGTATGCCCGGAGGGTGAAGGAGAAGATTGCTAAGCAGTTGCATAAGAACAAGGAGCTGTTTGCCGAGGTTGTAGCGGAACCTTCAGAGAAAGGGGTAGAGAACTATTCGGAGATGGTGCTAGATGCGGTGAAATTCACCTCCAGTGTGGGACTATCTAATGGTGAAGGAGGTGATGAGAAAAGTCTTTTAAATCTCTTTTCGAAAATTGAAGAAGAGCGGGAGCCCTATACCTCTAAGGTAAAAGGGAAGAGGGAACTCAAGAATTTAGAATGCTCCATCAATTATGAGGCTAGAGAGAGACCTTCTCCGGAGAGGTGCCATTGCCCGCAAGGTTGTGTTGGGACCAAAAAATGCATTTTTCTTTCCTCCAGAGATGCATTAGGGGCTTGGTGTTTTTTTAGGCTTGGTGGTGGGCCATTGTGGGCTTCGGTCTTTGGGTGTTTTGGGTTCTTTCTTTGATTTACCGTTTGGTTGTGGTTATTAGTTGGGTGTTTTGGGTGGGGTCTTCTTGGGTTTTGTCTTTGGGTTTAAATTGGGCTACCTATGTATACTTTCTTGTGTACTTAGAGGTGCATTGTGCTTTTTTTGATATATACAATTTACTTATCAAAAAAAAAAAAACATACTGGAAGATTTAAGAGTCTCATTGAGAAAGACGGGTGGAAAAGATCAACTTTAAAAGCGTCTATGGACAACATCAACCTCACTTCATTCTTCATAACAAATGCTGTATAACGGAATTGAAAACAATAACCACAAAGCTAAACTTTTATTAGCAAAAAACGGAAGAAAGAAAACAAAATGCATAACAGTTTTCTTCCCACCAAATCATTTTCATTTGCGTTTCTCTTCATCAACTTATATCTCAATGAAAATAGCAAGATAAACCAATGTGTAGTATATATTTTAAGACAACTCTTAATAGGTGCATCAAAATGTTTCATTTATTTATTTATTTTTTAATTTTTTTTATAAATAAAGCAATGATAATAATTTATTTGCCCACATTCTGCGCATTGAAGAATATTTTTACTTATTATGCTGCTTCTCCAAAAACAAAAAACTCATTAAGCACATTTACATTTTTCAAATTCAAATAAGAGATTACAGTCAAAGATGAATAAGAAAAGAAGTTGACATTATGTTTTGCCTAAAAACCACTAGCTTTCTAACTTTTAATTGTCTTCCTCAAACAACTGCTAATTTAGAGCGCAAATCTAATGAATCCACATACAAAAAATATGAATTCATACAGTATATTCCCATCTCCAATTGCAGTTAACAAAGACACCGTATGAGAGCCACATGATAAAAGCATTACCTTGGCATAGCTTGTAGAAATCTGAAGAGCTCGATTGCAGTCTCTTAGGCACTCTGACAAAAGGTCCATTTTCTGAAGGAAGCCAACAAGCATATAAGTAGAAATCCACCAAATGATGAGTATAAGCATGTTTATGATATCTCAGCCACACAAAAAGTCTGGTTTTGCCACTGCCTCATTCTCCTTTTGATCATTGTTAGCAATTACTTATCTCCCTTTTTCAAACTAATAATGACACTTGTTAAATTTGGACTCACATGCAGCACAGAAGCCCGATTGAGATACAATGTTGCAACTAGATTTTTTTCCATGTCATCAGCATCAATTGGAGCGAGTCGTAGTGCCTGTGTTTCATGCAACAGAAGAAAAAGAAATAAAAAAGAAAAGAACGAAAAGAACATCAATAAGATAAAGAATAGGGAAAGAACATAATCAATATGCAGTTGCCATTCATCTTCCACAAAAGAAAGAATCAAGGGTGGGGTTTAGAACCCTTTAGGCCAGTGGTTTGACTCTACTAAGTAATCTTCTTGAGGCCCATAGGTTATATCTTGGACACAGTCCCTTCTCCTTATCCTCGCTTGGTTTACACGTTTCAGTGTCTGTTCAAGCCAATTGCTAATTATCCCTAGTAATAGCTAGGGTTTAGGGTTTTCGAACCTATCAAAATTTTCCCTTGTAATTCCAACATGTGGAGCACAGATCATCTAGATCAACACTTGACAGACCACAAAATCAATATAAACAAAGAAAAAGAAAAATGCTCTATGAAACCTGGGAATAGCAAGTCAGAGCCGTGGTGTAATCTGAATTGATGAAGCAGTGATTACCCTTCTGCTTCAACTCCAAAGCAGCATCCTTATTCTTACCACAGAGAGCCCTTCCTTGATCAGTCAAATCTTTAACCATCTGAGAAAACCGAACTCTTTTAAGTCTTTTTTGTCACCAAACAATCAGGGGGAAAATATAAGATACTGTGGCTGTGCTTCGCTTACCTGATGAAATGGCTCCAAATTAGAAAAATAGTTAAGAAGAGAATAACATGTTCGCGGAAGATCATCAGGAGTGCTCGCTGCCACAATCCGCTTTAGGCTGTCTGGAACCAGAGATTTCAGTTTCTCCATATCTCCGATTTACCTAAAGATACATATCTTTACCTATCTTTTCTTTATATCTTTACCCAAAAATATATTTTTGTCTTTTGGCATTTCTGTTAGATGGTTTAGTGGGAAACAGTGATTTTTCTTTCATAGTCTAAATTTCTTTGTTCCTAATGATTAAGTTGGATAAGGTTTTTTTTTTTTTTTTTTTGGCATTTCTTTAGATTTTAAATTACTAATTTGCCCTTTAACGTTGATGTTAAAATACTATTTTAATCTTTCTAAATCTTATGAATTTAAAAAGTTGTCTGGACTGGCAAAACAGGTAAACGGGTAGACACGATTACGACCCGTTACACGATTATCTTATACACGAACACGACCTGTTTTACTAAACAAGTTAGCGGGTCTAACACGATTAGGGCTGTTAAGTGAGCGAAGCGTTTTGCGAGTAAGCTCGGGCTCGGCTCGCATAAGATCGGCTCGTGCTCGACTCGAATATTAAATGAAGCGCTTCATAAACACAAATCATAACTCGAATATTAAATGAAGCAAGCTCGGCTCGACTCGGTTAGGCTCGTAAGCAAGCTCGTGTGTGTGTGCAAGGCTAGATCTCTCTCTCTCTCTCTCTTGAGGGCGGGATACTGTTGGCCAACAATGGCTCAAGATGCACACGACATGGTCAAAAGTTGTAAGAAGAGCCAACAGTTTGCAAACGTCCCAAGAAGTCCGTCGGAAGATCTCACATCAATATTCACTCCTTGGCCGTTCACACTGTTGGGGGTAGACATTGTAGGATCCTTACCACCAGGAAAAGGAGGAGTCAAGTTTGCCCTAGTGGCGGTCAACTACTTCACCAAGTGGGCAGAAGCCAAAGCATTAGCCACCTTCACATAAAAGAATATTGAACACTTCATGTGGCGATCTGTGGTTTGCCGGTTTGGTATCCCACACTCAAATACCTTATGAAAACTAACCCCCACAATTTAGAATTAAATCACTACCATATTTAGTAGAGTTTGTTTCACTCTATAAGACATTTACCATGTTCAACTACTTGTAAACATTTACCATGCTGAAGTGCTTGTACCATATTTGAGAAATACGCTTGTACTAGAAAATGTAGTCATTTACAAGTAAAAGTAAACCAAAAATTAAAATTAAAATACTTTCGATCAATTGGTTTGTGTAACTTACTAGAAAACTAGTATACCCTAAAATCTGTGATGCATTCCAAACAATTACATAAGGCTTCCTTCTTTAGTTTCAAGGCTAAATATCTCTCTCTCTCTCTTGAGGGCGGGATACTGTAGGCCAACAATGGCTCAAGATGCACACGACATGGTCAAAAGTTGTAAGAAGAGCCAACAGTTTGCAAACGTCCCAAGGAGTCCGCCGGAAGATCTCACATCAATATTCACTCATTGGCCGTTCACACTGTTGGGGGTAGACATTGTAGGATCCTTACCACCAGGAAAAGGAGGAGTCAAGTTTGCCCTAGTGGCGGTCAACTACTTCACCAGGTGGGCAGAAGCCAAAGCATTAGCCACCTTCACATAAAAGAATATTGAACACTTCATGTGGCGATCTGTGGTTTGCCGGTTTGGTATCCCGCACTCAAATACCTTATGAAAACTGACCCCCACAATTTAGAATTAAATCATTACCATATTTAGTAGAGTTTGTTTCACTCTATAAGACATTTACCATGTTCAACTACTTGTAAACATTTACCATGCTGAAGTGCTTGTACCATATTTGAGAAATACGCTTGTTCTAGAAAATGTAGTCATTTACAAGCCAAAGTAAACCAAAAATTAAAATAAAAATACTTTCGATCAATTGGTTTGTGTAACTTACTGGAAAACTAGTATACCCTAAAATCTGTGATGCATTCCAAACAATTACATAAGGCTTCCTTCTTTAGTTTCAAGGCTAGATATCTCTCTCTCTCTCTCTCTCTTGAGGGCGGGATACTGTTGGCCAACAATGGCTCAAGATGCACACGACATGGTCAAAAGTTGTAAGAAGAGCCAACAGTTTGCAAACGTCCCAAGGAGTCCGCCGGAAGATCTCACATCAATATTCACTCATTGGCCGTTCACACTGTTGGGGGTAGACATTGTAGGATCCTTACCACCAGGAAAAGGAGGAGTCAAGTTTGCCCTAGTGGCGGTCAACTACTTCACCAGGTGGGCAGAAGCCAAAGCATTAGCCACCTTCACATAAAATAATATTGAACACTTCATGTGGCGATCTGTGGTTTGCCGGTTTGGTATCCCGCACTCAAATACCTTATGAAAACTGACCCCCACAATTTAGAATTAAATCATTACCATATTTAGTAGAGTTTGTTTCACTCTATAAGACATTTACCATGTTCAACTACTTGTAAACATTTACCATGCTGAAATGCTTGTACCATATTTGAGAAATACGCTTGTTCTAGAAAATGTAGTCATTTACAAGTCAAAGTAAACCAAAAATTAAAATTAAAATACTTTCGATCAATTGGTTTGTGTAACTTACTAGAAAACTAGTATACCCTAAAATCTGTGATGCATTCCAAACAATTACACAAGGCTTCCTTCTTTAGTTTCAAGGCTAGATATCTCTCTCTCTCTCTCTCTCTCTTGAGGGCGGGATACTGTTGGCCAACAATGGCTCAAGATGCACACGACATGGTCAAAAGTTGTAAGAAGAGCCAACAGTTTGCAAACGTCCCAAGGAGTCCGCTGGAAGATCTCACATCAATATTCACTCCTTGGCCGTTCACATTGTGGGGGGTAGACATTGTAGGATCCTTACCACTTGGAAAAGGAGGAGTGAAGTTTGCCTTAGTGGCGGTCAACTACTTCATCAGGCGGACAGAAGCCAAAGCATTAGCCACCTTCACATAAGAGAATATTGAACACTTCATGTGGCGATATGTGGTTTGCCGGTTTGGTATCTCGCACTCAAATACCTTATGAAAACTGACCCCCACAATTTAGAATTAAATCACTACCATATTTTGTTGAGTTTGTTTCACTCTATAAGACATTTACCATGTTCAACTACTTGTAAACATTTACCATGCTGAAGTGCTTATACCATATTTGAGAGATACGCTTGTACTAGAAAATGTAGTCATTTACAAGTCAAAGCAAACCAAAAATTAAAATTAAAATACTTTGATCAATTGGTTTGTGTAACTTACTAGAAAACTAGTATACCCTAAAATCTATGATGTATTCCAAACAATTACATAAGGCCTCCTTCTTTAGTTTCAAGGCTAGATATCTTTAGGTGCTAGGTTTTCTTTCTTTTCGCTCTAGCGCCGTTAGACAGCAAGAAAGGGAAAAAAGCCTGAGGAGGAGGGAAGAACTTGTTCTTCCCTCCTCTCCTCCCCTCTTTTATCCCTCTTTCCTCTCACCATGCTGCTTCTCATAGGTGATTTCTTTTCTCCGGTTATTTCCACTTCTTTTGAGGTCTTATCCATCGCCTTGTGCGATTTATCCAATCTCATCCAAAAATCACAACTCCAGCCTAACCTCCGATGCTCCACCGCTCCCTCCGAGCCACGGCAATGGTTTTTTCTTTCGGATTTGTCATGGGTCTCCCATCCGGTTTCTTTGAAGCTCGATTTGTCATCCTCTGGCACCCCCGCTTCTCCACCTTCGTCTCTGCCATCATATCTTCCCGCTGCTGCCTTTCGCTCACCCTTCCGGCCATCTCGAGTCTCTGCGACTCCGCCATCTCCGCTCCTGTTGTTGCTGATTTCTGGAGTTGTAGATTTTGTCCTGCTTTTTAATTTTATGCTATGCCTTCTGTTGCTTTTGTTGGGCTTGTATTTTCTGTTGCTTATGTTTTTTGTGTTTGTTTTCGGATTTGTGCTGATTACTCTCTATGCTTCAGTCCCTTCAACGGACTACAATAGTGCCCCTTCCGCTTCTATCACTCTCTGGTGGTCGTTGCCGGATCATTCTGGGGGCTCAGATTTTGTCTGTGCCCCTTTAGCTTCTGTTACCGCCTTGTGCGGCCCTTTGAGAGGACTGGGTCACTTTTTTGACCCATTTCCTACCATTTGCAATTATTGTTGCACTGTTTTAGTTTATTTAAGGTTTGTTGTTAGAGAGCCCACCCTTTTTTTGTTGTTAGGATCTCTCACTTCTTCTTCCTTTCGGATCAAAAGTGGTAAAGAGCCTCCCCTATAACCTTTTCCTTATTTGCTTAGAAAAAAAAAAAAAAAAGGGCTAGATATCTCTCTCTCTCTCTCTCTCTCTCTCTCTCTCTATATATATATATATATATAAGTTCCAGTTGGTGTATCAAACAAAATTAAATGCAAAAAAACAAAAAACAAAATAACATGCGCACGATTTCAACTGCACTTTGAGATTATCATTATTAATTTTGAGATTATCATTATTAACTTTTAATCTATTGATTGTCAAAATTGAGATTAAATAAATAAAAAATGAAAGAAAAAACAAATAATAAGTTATAATATGGAACAAAGCAAATTAATTACATATTACATGAATTCCATCTCTATGCTTAGTTACTAACTTAAACATATAACATATTGTCCAGTCGGCTGTTCAAGTACGTACATCCACATGGTCCACATGAACCATATATGGTACTTTCTCAAAAAAATAATTACATCACATGATACTTTCTCAAAAAAATAATTATATCACATAAACCATATGGTAACTCCCCGATTCTAGTCGGCTGTTCAAGTACATACATCCACATGGTCCACATGAACCATAGTACTTTCTAAAAAAAAAATAATAATAATTACATCACATAAACCATTGGGCAACTCTCCAGTTCCTGAAAACAGAAGAAAAAATAGATAAGCTATCAAAGCAGAGACAATTACAACAAGAACCTCACAGAGGTTTAAAACCAATCTACTTGCTCATAGGTAAGCTATCTCCCTACTATCATCACTCACAGTTAGCCCAAGTAATTTTTTTAGCTTCCATTTTAATACACAGGTTTAAAACCAATCTACTTGCTCATAGATAAGCTATCTCCCTACCATCATCACTCACAGTTAGCCCAAGTAATTTGTTTAGCTTCCGTTTTAATACATTAGCAGGAGAGGGCAATCATATCTCCTATCATTGATGAAGACAACACAAATTAAATAGAATCCAACAATGCAAAAGCAGCATAGATGAAAGAAAGTAGCATATGAAACTGGTTTACATCTATCTATCTATATATATATATATATATAGGAAGGATGGGCTTTGTAAAAGCACTAAAAACAACACCCCGTATTTTAAGGCAATAACTTCGATAACCACAACCTCCTATGGCAACCTCCTATGGTGGGGGGACATCGTTATGAAAACCCATTGGAGATGCTCATAACACCATAATCGTATTGCCTCAAAGTATGTATCAACTGAGATCTCGTGAACTAGCTCATTGGGCAGGTTCATGCAAAAAAAACTTACTAATGCATTGTGTGGTGAAGAAATATCCGTCAGAGATTGACATTGAAATTCTATAGTGAGTCAAAGAAGAGGAAGATCCGATAGAAAATGAATATTGGCGACTATGTTTGTCGCCATACTTGATAGAGCTCAAAACTCCTCAAGAAATATACCTAGACGAATTTGCAGGGAGATAGCTTGTCAGTGTTGGAGAAATAGAGAGGGGATGAAATGAAAACTTAGAGGATCGAGAGAGATGGTAGTTTTACATCTTTCTCTGTGGTCTTCTAATCACACCATTTATAAGGAAATGCGGTCCATCCGTGGGGGTGAGGGTTAAAAATAAAATTTACAAAAAAGAAAAAGGAAAAAAAGGTAATGTTATTTTGACGGGTGAGAACCGAGGCAAATTGAAGGCAAACTTAAAATTCATTGAAGTTGCTGCATCTACTTGCCACGTATGAACATTATGAAACTGCACCTGCCCTTTGCAGACAGCAATAAAAACCAAGTAATGGTACAAACGCTTTTACCTTTTTTTTTTTTTTTTAAGTACATTTATGTTTGAGAAATGTTTTTTTTTTTTTTGAAAGAAAATCATTCTTATCTCATTAATAGAGGAATCAAGAGCATTAAAACTCTTATAATCACAGAACATAACGTTCTGAAAGATCCTAGCCAAAGCTAAAAGATCAAAGTCGTAACTAAAAGATTACACATCAAAGACACCAAACATCCGCTAACCTATAACTAATCTTCAGTTGGAATAACAGATCTGCGCTAGGCAGACACAAACTAATGCATAAGTAGCTCTTATTCCTCAACCCTGGGATCAAAAGGACCCCATGCCGACACACATCCTCCTGAACCCGAAAGCCAGGATATCATTCACATCCACAACCCCAGGGGTCTGGACCAAAATAACAAGCGAGGAGATCAAGAAAGAGGACATGGCCTTATTACAAGCAGCAAGAAAAACAAGAAAAATACAAGAAAAATCAAAGCAATACAACTAAAAATTTAAAAATAGGAGCATGTTTGAGAAATGTTTGGTTGTAATAAAATGTCCATGTTTTGGCCATAAATGTACACGTGGCCATAATTTTAAAAATTCCACAAAATGATAGAACAAAAATGACAGGTTCATAGGAGAGAGAAGAGAGGTATTTTTTTTTTTTTTTCCAATTTAAAATTCTGGTCAGGTGGACATTTATGGCCAAAACATGGACATTTTATTGCAACCAAGCGTTTCTTTGTTTGTTTAAATCAAGTCATAACAAAAAAAAAAAAAAAAAATGATGTTATCAAAATTAACCTTGTCCGTTTCGGATCCGGATCCTCTCAAATTTTTTTATCTTGGCTGTGGATTTTCATCCGATGGTTTACATAACGTCATGTATCTCATTAATAATAAAATACTATTTAAATTTTAAAAATAAAATCAAAATTAAAATAATGACCCATGGCCCTTGGGGTAACTGGCCCTTGGGGGTGGTTACCCCAAGGGCAAAAAAAAAATTTACTACTACATGAGACTACGTACTCTTGATCCTTCATTAATGGAAAGCTATGAAAATGGTTGCCTATAAGAGTCTCAAGAGAGCTAACGGAATCTTTACCGAACAACCAAAACTCCAAAACAAGAGTTTAGAGAATGTATATAGGCATGTTGCTAGTGCTCTAAACTAATGTGATAACCATTCACGTATTTATTGTCTTTTGGAGAAAATAGTGTTTTTTTCCACTTTTTGGTCCACCCTACCATTGCCGGATCGATAAATGAAAATAATTAGTTGAGGTTGGTGAGATGTAGACATGTGGTCAGCTATATGGATAGTATAAGAATATAAAAAATTAAGTGGTCTTTTTATATAATTTGGTAGTTTTGGTGCTATTTTGAACAGTAAAAAGCTATATTGCAAAAGGCTGAAACTTATATATATATATATATCTTTGAATTTTTTTCCTTTCCAAGTCCTCCCATTCCTAAAATGAAAGTTATTGTGGTGAGAAAGAGAGGAGTTTGGGCAGTTTCATCATCATGTTTTCTTAAATATAGAGAATGTGAAAAAGTATGATAATGATGGCTTAAGGAAGTCATTGTACTATCTTATTTCAAAGTTCAAATACTCTCTTATTTTAAAGGCCAAGCAAACAATACACTGTGATTTACATAGAAAAAATAAATATTAGTCTCAGCTGTGATTTGCTTTGGAAAATGAAATATGGCTGGATAGTGTTGGCTTTTCTCTTTGCAGCTATGATTTGCATAGGAAAAATAAATACCATCTTTGCAGCCGTAATTTGTATAGAAAAAAGATATATGGCTAGATTTAGCTGTGGTTTCAGAATTTATGAAATTATAGCTGTGTAACCGGTTTTCTTGGGACGAGCTTGATGGAGATGCGACCTTTAACCTTTTGCTCTGTGCGCGCAGAGAGTCAGTGATACGTTACATCAGTTTTTTCCTTTGCCTCTCTTTTCTCTCTCACTCTGTTGGACGTGGTGGGCCCCTTTCTCGCTCTCACCCTCTCCCTCTCCCTCCCTTTCTCTTTGGCCCTGTTTTCCAATGGCCCTGGGCTGATACTGTACCAGGGCCGGCCTCAATCCAAAAAAAAAAAAAAAATTTCACCTCAAAATTAATTTTAACATTTTTATTTTTGATACCACATTAATCATTTTTTTATTATTATTATTCAAATAAAAAAATCACTACAAAACAAATTTTTTATTTTTTTTCTATATAAAATATATTTTTTCACTTTTCTCCATAAAATATTTTCACTAAAACCAATTAAACACATATACTTAAAAAAAGTGCTACAGTACTGGCCCTGACATAGTACCAGTGCAGGGCCATTGGCAAACAGGGCCTTTAAATTCTGGGTTCACAGTACAAAAAACACTCCCTTGGTGCTTTTCAGCCGAAAAATTCAGTGAAAATGTATAAGTGAAAAATAAGTAAATAAGAAAAAATGAAGTATAGAAGAAAATATAATGGAAAATTATTTTAAAAAATAATAACTCTTATGAAGAAAATTGGTCATGGTAAAGAAATTAAGAAAAAAAAAAAAATGAAGGAAAAATCAAGCAGGAGAAAATACGTTAAAAGTTAAAAAATGATAAATCAAGAAAATGATGTTCAAAATATAGAAAAAATGAGGAAAAAAGGAATTGAAAGAGAAAATAAGAAAAATAGCTCCAAACACACCCGAGCTTCTGGCCTGCAATCTGCCAAAAAGTACACAGCCATCTTTGTCAATCATGAACTAATTTGGTTGGGATTGAAATCCAACAACCATTTACAATAGGAGAAAATCTAACAAAATCTGTAGAAAAGTGGAAAATAGTTGAAAAGAAACTAGCCTGCCTGCATCCCACGTGTGTTGTCCCATCAGCAACCATCGGAAGGAACTTGATATGATGGAGCACTATCTCTATTAACAATATAATAATTAACTTCATTAATGAAGACAAGAGATGCTCAACTACTCTTTTTGTTTTTTTCAACAATCATCAATTGGGACTAGTTGCTGCCATCTGTGCAGTCATAATGACCTATTTTCTTGATAACTGAAATCAATAAACACGAGGTTTTAGGCAAGAGAATAGAACTAGAACAGAACAAAAAAAAAAAAAAACCCATTACCGCAACAATATTAAAAAAAAAAGGGAAACTTCAATATGTTCCATAAACTTTCAATTGATTCGATAAATACTCTCTGAATTATCAAAACTCTAATTTGGCCCTTTGAATTTTGGTTTGTTCTCACTTTAGACCTTTTTGTTAGTTTTTAATGTTAAAGTCAAACAGTTTGACTTTTTATACTCATTTTACCCTCAACCAAAACTACGTTGTTTTAGACTCCAAAACTATACTGTTTTGGGCTTTAAAACTACATCACCACCCAACCCAAAACGACATAGTTTTGCGCATAATATTAAAAAAAAAAAAAAAAAAAAAAATCGGGGTGGCTCCAGCCACCCTTTTGGCCAAAATGGGGTAGCTGGAAGGGTCCAAAATGAAAGTAAATCAAAGTTCAGGGGGCTTAAGTAAGAGTTTTGAAAATTCAGGAGGTGTTTGTCAAATCGGTTAGAACTTCGGGGGGACTTAGTGAAGTTTCAAAAAAAAAAATAAAAATACACATATAGCTGTTAATAATTTATATTTTTAAGGATGAATTGGTTTTTATCTTGACATGGTAGCTGTAAAAGATTTAATTGTAAACAAATTATATTGGTAGATAATTAAAGACAATATCTTTTCACGGATGACGGATGTTTCTTCACCAGATCTTGTTCGTCTCCAAGCATTAGCAAGTTTTCTTTGAACTTTTTTTTTTTTTGGTAAAGTTCTTGTACCTCAAATCACTTATAAAGTCCCCTCAAACTTTCAATTGTTACAATGTTCTACCCAAACTAACAAAATAATATCAATATCCCCTAGAGGTTATCAAAAATATAAAAATGTGATTATATATTTTTAAGTAAGACACAAATACTCTTATAAATTCGAAAACAATTTAAAGAAATTAAGTTTTTTTTTTTTTTTTTTGTAAACGAAAATTTTAATTAAATTCCTTATTCACAGTACAAAAAAACTCCCTTGGTGCTTTTCAGCCTAAAAATTCAGTGAAACCGTAGAAACACAAAAAAAAGTAATTAACCATTTTTTTTTACTGATTTGTTTTATGAACACCCAAAAGCATTGTTTGCAACAAAAAATGGAAATAGCCAGAGGGTATCAGGCTAATAGGGTACAATAACGTTTAGATATATTCATGTTAATTATAGGATAACATGACAAGGGCTAGGGTGAGACATGTTGAAATAATGATTATGGGGGAATAAACGGAAGTAATATAGAGAAAATGAACACAAAACTTTCGGGTGGTTCGGTGTTAGACACCTACGTCCACCACTCAGAATACCCCTAAGGGCTACATTGTGCTCATTAACTTGATTTGTCTACAATACAAAGGTCCCTATTTATAGGGCAATATCTAAATACAAGTTTGGTAATCAAATCCCCTTGATTTGATTACAATCCCAATATATGATTACAATCAACCCATAAATAGAGAATATTTTAATATCAACATAATCATGGAATATATGGAAAATATAATATATTTTCCATATATTCTAACATCCCCCCTCAAACTCAAGGTGAAATATTTTGAAACATTGAGTTTGAAATCCGAAATAATGATGACGGCGGTGGTGGAGGTGGGGAACGGGCCGTAGATGATGACGACTGCCGGAGGAGATAGAGGCTGGCGGACAGTCAGCGACGGCGGCAGGTGGCTGGTAAATGCAGATTCAAAAGGGCCGACAACGGGCCAAACTCCAAAATGGGCCTACAACGGGCCAGGGCTGACAACGAGCCAAACTTCAAAAGGGGCCGACAACGGGCCAGGGCTGACAACGAGCCAAAAAATAAAAGGGGCCGACAACGGGCCAAGGCTGACAACGAGCCAAAAATAAAAAGGGCCGACAACGGGCCAGGGCTGACTATGAGCCAAACTTAAAAATGGGCCGACTACGGGCCATGGCCGACTTGGGCCAAAATAAAATAAAATAAAATAAAATTAAAAAAAAAAAAAAAACCCATAAGTTATTTGGCTCTGATACCATCTCTTTTCTCCCTTTTCTTTTCTTTCTTTTCTCTCTCCTCACTCCACGCCACATGCAGCACCTGTTTTTTTTTTTTTTTTTTTGTTCACTTGGCTGACACCATCTCTTTTCTTCCTTTTCTTTTCTTTCTTTTCTCTCTCCTCACTCCACGCCAATGACTTATCGTGCGGTGCGGCAAGGTGGGTCCGGCAAAGGCAGGACGGCGGGGCATGGGTTGCGAACGGCTTTGATGAGCGGCGCGTTATGGACGATGGGATGCCGTCATTGGAAACTGGAGGGATTGGACGGTGGACTGCCGTTGTCGGAAACTGGAGGATCCGGTTGACTGCACTTGAAGTCTGACGACTGCTGGAATTGGGTTTCACTTCCATACTATCGTGGATCTACAATGACGAGTCAGACAAACAACCGCACAAAATCCCAATCTTTGAACACACTTTTTTTTTTTTTTTTTTTTAAACATAATCTCAAATGGGAATAGAGAACAGAAACAAATGTTTAGTGACCGTGATTGAAAAACAATTCCAAAACAAAACAAAAGGAACAAAATTAAAATTGCAATCTAGGATTCAAACACGGGCGTTAGCCGAAAGACTCTGATACCATGTTGAAATAATAAATATGGGGAATAAGCGGAAGCAATATAGAGAAAATAAACACAAAGAACTTACGGGTGGTTCGGTGTTAGACACCTACGTCCACCACTCGGAATACCCCTAAGGGCTACATTGTGCTTATTAACTTGATTTGTCTACAATACAAAGGTCCCTATTTATAGGGCAATATCTAAATACAAGTTTGGTAATCAAATCCCCTTGATTTGATTACAATCCCAATATATGATTACAATCAACCCATAAATAGAGAATATTTTAATATCAACATAATCATGGAATATATGGAAAATATAATATATTTTCCATATATTCTAAAAAGACAGATGCCACAGCCATTAACGAAAGTTGGAACAAAAGAGAGAAATAAATATATATAAGTTTCCTTTCCCCTCCCCTTTTTCACATCAATTACTTTCAATTAAAATATCCATTACCAAAACACACAATCCATTGCCATCCAAAATCTTTTCAAAGCTGGAAAAACAAAGACCAACTGTACAATACGATTAAAAAACAACTATAAAATATAAATTGATTTTTTCCAGTAGCGACAAAAACAACTGTTCTAAAACATTTATTTCTACTCATCTGTTATTATGCATGTAACATGTCCATATCTTTTATAGAACATGGGATCGATCAGGAACGCTGATGCTTTGAAGGGCATCATCAGGAATTAATGACACTATTTGGTTGATGTTTTTATCCTTAATTCTCATTAAAAATGATCACCTAATGCTCGAGAACATGAAAGCCTCTACCTACGTACTGATTTTAATTTCTTTGGTAGATTGCAGTATAAATTGGTAGATTGTACTTTAATTTCTCATTTTTTTTCACTTTTTATATTACAACATTTACTTTTTATTATTATTCAAATAAAAATTAATAATTACAAAAACAAAGTTTTTTCATACTACTTTTTCCCCTTTTTCTTTAATACCAAAATTTTTGTATTTTTCACATCAATCAACGCCAGTTACAGTAACAAAGGGCAAAAGGCTGTAACAAACGGACTCGAAGTATTGTTCAACAAAAAAATTATTCGTCGAATAATAGGGGTGCATCATTGCATGTGATTGTGTACAGTAAGATATGTGTGTAGTAGTATTAATGTGATGCAAGTGAAGAAAGGAGAAGATGATGGCATTTCCATTTTAGGAAGGTTTTTCACTATCTATGCTTTTCAGCATTTTCTTGAGAATCAAACAAAGATATATATTTCCCTGAATTCGGAAAAGAAAAGCCGTGATGTACGTTGATACCATTTGGTTTGAGTGTTCTAATCAGAGTGTTGTCATCTTCTCCAATGATGATGGCGTCTTGGGAAGAGAAACGAACACAACACGGACAAGAGCTTCACGTGAGCGTCAATGACAGCTGAAAATCTGAAGGATTTAATTGTGTGTGAAATTGTTTAGGAGGTGTCACAAACCCATTGGATAAAGGAGTAGTATGAAATTGACAACACATTTTCACCAATTTTGAAAGCCTTTTAGATACCCTCCTCTCACATTTTGACAGCATATATTTTCTCAAGCTTGTATAATGACAGCATGAGGCGAGTCGATCTCTTTCACACTGTGTTTGTGTCTCACAGTTCACTTCGTTTCACCATCAGTTCATCTTTGGACTCACCTTCCATCGGTTTTTAGTCAAGTTGTATCAAAACCGCTCATTCCTTTCTGAAAGAAAAAGTTCTAGGACATTTACTCTTTTGGTGGACTAAACTGTACAAGACGAGCAAATTAATTAGTTGATGGGTCAGTCCGCCGTGAAGTTAATTAATTAAGAACTTGAGGCGTCCATCGTTGGAAAACATTTTGGTATTTTTGAGGAGATGCCTTTTTTAAAGGAGTATATCGTTTTATTTTTTTTAGATGAATTTGTCTGTGAAGTACTTTCTTTTCTTGAGGTTAATTCTTTTATGGAGTATTCGTGTATTTGTTAATAATGACGAAGGAGCATACGGGGTTGGAGTTTTCAGTAATGCTATAGTATTCGTGTATTCCTTTTCATTGTATTCCTAGTATCATGAAATCTCTATGTATTAACAAATGTGAACTGTTTGAGAATGCTATGAAATCAGATACCTTCTCTCTCTGACCAAGGGGTAGCCGAAGGTTTCCAGGATGAAATCATCTTAGCATGTTTGACGAGAACTGCAAAGTTGACAGTTCATTAGAAAAAAGAAAATTGTCTGTATAATTTTTTTTTTTTTTTATAAAAGTAAATGGTCCATATAATTGAGAGGCCAAGGAATAATGCTATATTATATTAGGAATGACGTGGTAGTGAGAATCGGTCCTTAATTTTTTTTTTTTTTTTTTTTTAATAATGATTTATTTTTACTATCACGTCATCTCAACGAATTATATTCATATGCTAATATACAAAATAACATTACTTGAGGCCAAGTGTAGAGAAATAAGAAAGCACTATAGTTGGAGTCCTCAAAGGAGCCGAGCAATCTTTTGATGCCTTAGAAGAACTACCACCAACTACTCTTGAACTTTCAATCTTCCGGATTACTTTTGAAGTGAATCTATTAATTAAGTTCTCTAATAGGAGTGAAATTGACTGACTTATGATGTGATTTAGGAGATCTCTTCTTATCCAGAGTCTATTGCTGGCTTCATACTCATTGACTTGCAATAGATTTCCTTCATATTTTCTAAACCAACATTGAGCTACAGCCCCAGGCATTCATGAAGCTTACCCCATTCATTATTTTAACGCAAAAATTATTTCCTTTTCCATTGTTTTTTTTAATATATATATATATATATATAGATATATATATCTCATTTTTTTTAGTTATTTCTTTGGTTTTTTCAGGAGTTTTTATTTTTATAATGTTTTTTTGTTTTTTTTTTTTTTTTGTTTTTTACAAGGGAAGGGGAGGAGACGAAGGACATGGAGTTGGCAATAACTTATTCTTATTTCGATACTCATTGACTTGCAATAGATTTCCTTCATATTTTCTAAACCAACATTGAGCTACAGCCCCAGGCATTCATGAAGCTTACCCCATTCATTATTTTAACGCAAAAATTATTTCCTTTTCCATTGTTTTTTTT
>NC_081547.1:30234403-30241068 GCF_901000735.1 Corylus avellana
ATAAAGTGGCAAGGGAGGAAAGAACAAGCGGGGATGCTTTATTTCAACTTTATGGGCATGGGAGGAAAGAACAAGCGGGGATGCTTTCTAAATGTGGAGAAGGATCGTCTTGGAGGAGCCGGTGCCTTCTAAAAAATTGTTAAAAAAAAATTATAAAATGATAAATATGCCTTTCTAAATGATGAGATCGGTTTTTTTTTGTTTGTTAGGATATGATATGAGATTTCTGTATATACATGTTCTAGTCAATAGCTACTTTTTTTCTTTCTCAGTTTCACATCGCTTGGATATTTGTTTTATTTTTTTACATGTTCGTATAGGAGAGGTGAATTCGAACTAGTGACCTCCTTAGAACATAAAATAGGGGCTATAGAACATCGGGCCAAGATGACGTTTTCCCTGAAACGTCAGAGAGGTTTAAGTAAAACCTCATTTGGTCCAATGTTTTCCTAGGTATTCTCAACTCAACTGGTCCTAAGGCCACAAAAAGAGTTTCTAAAACTTTCTAACCAAAAAAACGTCTCCATACATAAAAAAATGTGCCCAACAAGAATGAAACGTTAACTCAAGCTTAAACCAAGGTTAAGGCCAACAATATAACTAGAAGCTCAAAATTACCAGCTAACTATAAAAATCGCTTAAATAACATAACAACTAAGTAAAGAACAGGTTAAGCTTATAAAGATTACTTTCTAACAACCGACGACAAAGACTAATTTGTTATTTTCTGCTTACTCCAAACCACATGGATAAAAAAAAAATACATTTATACCTCAAATTTATTAAAAAAAAAAAAAAAAAATCTTTAAACTATATATTTTTTGTTTTACAATAATTAAAATTACCAATTAAAATTTTATTTGATTCTATTGTTGTAGACTCTAAATGCATAAAAAGTACAAAACTGTCAATGGCAGAATTTTCATTGACTAATATTTAAAACCTTGGAAAAAATATAATTTAGCCTCCCATACTATTAGTTATTTTCATTTTAGCCTCCGAATATTTAAAAAGTGATAAAATAGTCTACAAACTACCAACCAGTTGCAATTTGGTCACTCCGTTTGTCATTACCGTCAAATAGGATGTAAAATCCAATACTACGTAATTTTAGCAAGGTTAAGTTACTAAAATGCCATTTAAAAAAGAAAAAAATAAATTAAAAAAATGCCCCCCAAAAACGACGTCATTTTGAGGAAAAAAAAAAAACCACGTTGTTTTTGAGGAGCATTTTTTAAATTGATTTTTTTTTTTTGAAAAGGGGATTTTAGTAACTTAACCTTGCCAAAACGATGTAGTATTGAATTTTTCATCCTATTTGACAGTAATGAGTAACAGAGTGGCCAAATTACAACTGGTTGGTAATTTGAAATTTTGAAGGACTACTTTATCATTTTTTGAACATTAAAGAGCTAGATTGAAAATAACTAATAATTTGGGACTAAATTATATTTTTTCCTAAAACCTTTTTCTTATTGAAGGCAATGGCGTAATATTTGTTGGCAAGAGGTGAACTGAACTTAACAGTTAAAATTAGTGTTTTATGTTAACTTGGAACATAAACTAATTCCCTTAAATGTAATTCAACATGAAACCCTGCGCTAAAAACGCCAGAAGTCTCGCGGATTTTTTTTTTTTTTTTTTGTAACAAGCCACTTCATAGAAAAGAACCAACAGAACAAAACCTTCACAAGGAGGGGAAAGAAGGGGGAGGATCACTTGGAAACATCCTTGTCAATCTGACTTTCCCAAGCGTAAATAGTGGGATTGGTGAGGCTATCATGGTACGGCGTCCATGAACCGTTGGCCTGCTCTGTTTCTCTGAAGCAGCACATAGGGGTCTACACACGTGGACTGGTACAATCACTTGATGCTCAGAAACTTCTCGTCATACTTTCTGCAATCTTTTCATAAAATCATGTCTGTATACTCTTAGCATCTCAACGGTCCACAAACCAAAAAAAAAAAAAAAAAAAAATAGAAAAAAAGTCCTGCCCAATCAAATCAAGAGATACTTTGATATACAGAAATTACACAATGAGCTGTTTTTCGGTTTGAGAGAGATGTGTAGAACATAGATGAAGTTTGAGACACAGGTTGAAGAAAAAAATTGGAGTTTTGTGTTTTGCAGATAGAAAGGTGAGAGAGAAGGGGGTGGCGTAGCCGTGATGTGAGAGAAGAGAGAGTCGATTTTTTTTTTTTTTAAATAAGCATAAGTTGTAGATTTGACCCATCCTGACCCAAGATGGGATATTGTGTAATGGGATGAGAAATTGCCAGACGAATCCCGTTAGTTTCGTTAAAGGGTTGTCTTTTATTTTAAATTTTTACCATTCCTCAAATCAATAGCCTCTCGACACATCACTTCCTATCTTAATCATACCACCTACTTTCACACTTCTCCATATTCTTGTTTTTCCAAAGCTTCATCTGCCACCTACGCTTCACTTCATCTTTGATCTTTCTTCATAGCTGATAAACTCTACGCTATTAGTCTCCATTGTTGAAATGTTAATTGGTTACTCTTCTGATCAGATATTTTTTTTTTTTGTTTTTTTTTCTAAGCTATAAAAGTCATGTTATTTGATTCTTCCTAACTATTTTTTTTTCTTATAAAATATCTCTCTATTTGATGTGGAAAGAGTTGTTACTCTTCGTATATATTGCGTTTTTTTTGGTTCTTCATCTTCTTTTTTCTTCGTTTTTCCTTTTGTGTTTTTTTCTCCTTTTTCATCTTATTTTTGTTTATCCCATTTATTTTTGTTCTACAAAAACGTTCGTCTTCTTCAAATTTTCTCTACTTTTATTTCATATGTTTTTGTTTTCCTTTCTTGGTGAGAAAATGATGTTTATTTATTTTTTCCGTCCTAAGTTTTTTTCTTCCTTTTTCATTTCCTTTAATTTTTTTTCCGATATTTTAATTTCTGTGTATTTTTTTTTTTTTTTTTTAAATCTTCCTTTGTTACGTTGTCCTCTCTTTTTTGTAATTTTAATTTTATCTTTATTGATTATTATTTTTTCTTGATTTTCTTAAATTTTCTTTCTATTTAATTTTCTCGTATTTTCTTATTTTCTCTTAATCTGTCAAAGAAATGAGGTTTTATGCTTGTAACGTTGGCTCATGCCCATCATCTCCTTTTCTTTGTTTGTGTTTTTTCTTTCTTTATTGGCGTTTGTTTTATTATTATGTGAGTTCGCCTAGTTTTGCATGGCCTTTTACATTTAATTTTGTTTACTGCCTTGTCATTTTTTAGCCTTTCAGGCGTCTTTTAAGTTTCCTTCCTCTTTAGTGGGTTTTTTTTTTTCCTACTTGGGTGTTTTTGATTGGGTGTTTGTGTGTTTGTGTTATTGTTTGGGTGTTTTGGATTTTTAAGAGTTTTCATATATTTTCCTGTTATGTTTTTATTTTACTCTTCATAACTATTTTCTTCCTATATAAAATATCTCTCTATTTTCTTCTTCACATTAGTTATCTTCATGCGTTTTTATTATCTTCTTTTTCTGCCCTTTTCCTTTATTTATTTATTTTCTTGTTTTGTTTATCCCTTTTATTTTTTGTTTTACAAAAATGTTTGTGTTCTTCAATTTTTTTAATTAAATTTTCTCCTTTTATTTCATTATGTTTTTTATCCCTTTCTCGGTGAGAAAGTGATGTTTTATTTAATTTTTTTCCTAAATTATTTATTTATTTATTTTTTTCATTTCCTTCAATTACATAAGGGATAATATTAGAGAAAAAACTTTTGTTGAATTAGGTTCTTCATTACATAAGGAATAATATTAATATGTATGATATCTAATCAATAGTGTGTAGGTGTTTATGTTAATACGTGCATGCTTATGAATTACAAATCTTTATTACTAATGCATGTGAGATTGTTTTGCAGGAATATATTGTTCGGTTTGACCCATAATGGAAAACAAGGTATTAACATTTTTGTCAACTATATATATATTTTTTTATTACTTACATATATAATTTTATTCATGCTTTTTAGGATTTTCTTAAGAGTCTTCTTAAAGTTAAGAGTCATTTTGGTTGGATTAATCTTCGGAATTGCCCAATGGCCGTGAGAAGGTGCAGTTGCAATTGTCTCTATAATTGTCTCTATCCCATGGTGGTTGGCAACATCCGTAGACACCAAGCAAGGTATTTGGTAGGACGAGAAATTATTTAATTTCATTATGTTTTTTTATATCTTTCAATTTTTTTTTTTCGTTTATTTAAATCTTGTTATTTATTTATTTATTTATTGTATATATTTTTTTTAATCTTCCTTTGTTACTTTGTCCTCTATTTCCTGTAAATTTTTTTTTTTTTGTTTATTAATATTCTTTTGGTATTTTTACCACCACTGTTGGCCAATTTTGTAATGGGTGCAGCACTTCATTTGGCCAATGGAGTGTTGCGGTCGCTACCTAATTGACCATTTATGTGCTGAAGTTTCTCCTTTGGCCAGTAGTTGAACCACAACATTTTAAGGTTATGCTTTCCTTCAAATAGTCTACATATAATTGAGGAGTAATTGAGTCCAAAAATTCCAGTAAGATCTGACCTCCCTTTTAGTTTCTTATTTATTATTGTTATTATTTTTAGCATTATTTAATAGCTTGAGAGTGTCCAGACTTTTTCAATCCCCATAAGAGCTGAATTTTAAATTCTACTCCACAAAATAGGTATAAACTCTAATCATCATTTTCTCCAACAATTTTATATTATTTTAAATATCTAAGGCTCTGTGTTAAAAATTCATTGTAAGGTTTTGCCTATCATATAAAGGGTTTATTTACTTTTTTCATATGATATGTTTTTTCATAAATCTACAGCCTCCAAGAGTGGTAAATGAGCTCTCTAAAAGGCATGTTTAGTCCCTAAACCTTGCGGTGGAGGTAATTGCTGTACCAAATCATGTGACTTCTCTATTTTTTCCGTCAATTCTTTTTCTATTTTTAATTCGTGGGTGCATGTTTTGCAGGAATTCTTTGGGGCCCAATTCTTGAAGGCATGGCATTCATATTTAGTTATTATTATTATTATTATTTTTTAATTTTTAATATATGTAATGTATTTTTCTATGATTTCCATATTGTTTGGAGTCTTATCTTTATTTTGGGGGGCTACTCTTCAATTCATACTAGTTCTTTGCGAACATAATATTTCTCTAGGAAGATGCTTCTTTCTGCTCACGAGTATTCGGAACTAACGCTCTTGAGCTTTTAGGGGTCCCTAGCGGGCCTAGTCACTGTTGCAGTGGGTTGGTCGTTTTTGCACATTGGCGGAACCACCCAAAAATTTTAGTCGTGTCTTACAAATTTGTATATATATATATATATATATATATATGTATATATATATGCTGCAATTTTCTAAAATAAACCCCCCAAAAGGAATTTTCACTATTAAAAAATGTTTTTTTCCACCCCTCTTAAAATTTTGGTGCGCTGGTTCGAAAGCTTCCAATTAAGAATGGTGAATATGGTTCTTCCTATGAGTTAAGGAAATTTGTCCGATAGATATGTTCACAAAAACTACTATGAGTTGAAGAGTATGAGTAGGTTTGAGGATTAGGGACTAGGTTTTGTAATTTTTGCCTTTTTTGTTGTGTTGTGTTGTGTTGTGTTGTGTTATGTTATGTTTTTTTACACCAAATTTTTAATTTTTAATTTTTTCTGTGTTCTCTATTTTTGGGTTTCTTTTGCATGAAAATTATTTGAACATGAATTAAGATGAAAAATATAAGAGAGGCGTAAAAAAGAGTAAATGCGGAACCAACACTGAAAAAATGAATCAAAAGTAATGGAGAAATGTAGAAAATTATGTAAACCAAAAAATAAGAGTAAAAAATACAAGTAGAATTGGTGAAAGTTGTAAATGTGGGGAAATAAAAAAAAAACGAAAAGAAAAGAAAATAGAACGAAGTACAAAAATAGTAATTGAATTAAGAAATTAAAATTGAAGAAATCTTTGTTACTAATGCCTATTGAAGATTGTTTTGCAGGATCGGTTCAAGCATCCAAGAAAAGAAGGTATAAATTTTTTTATTTGATTTTTCTACTTTCACTTTTTTAGACTATTTCTTTTGGTCGGGGTTACTCTTCAATGCATAATACTTTTCGGGTAGATAAAATTCTTCGGAAGTGCCCCGGTAGGAGTAGAACAGCTTTTGGCGCCATTGCCCTTTTGCTCTGACTCCGCCGTGGGTGCTAAGACACCGAGATGCCGTTAGAAATTGGTTTCGACGATTTCTAATTGCAGGAGGAGTTTTTCTGAGGGAGTTGGAACATGGACACCATGTTTCCGGCCGTGTATCCGAAAAGTATTATGAGTTGAAAAGAGTAGGGTAGGTACTAGGGATTATATACTGTTTTTTTTTTTTTATTATTTTTTTTTTAATTTTTTTTTTTAATTTTTTTAGTTTTTTTTATTTTTTCTAGTTTTTTTGATTCTTTTTTTTTTAAATTTTTTTCTTATACAACAAAGGAAATTAAAACTGTAATCAATATAAATAAATATTTTACGAATATTGAAATTGAAACTGCAAATTGAAACCATAAGGAAACCCAAAATTGAAATCCCAATGAAACCCCAAATTGAAACCATAAGGAAACCCCAAATTGAAACCCCAATGAAACCACAAATTAAAACCATAATGAAACCCCAAATT
>NC_081548.1:0-5610 GCF_901000735.1 Corylus avellana
TAAGTCATATTATGTACTAATTTATTTAACATGAACTGCCTCATCACTTTCAGTGTTCAACCTTAAGAATCCACTTTCAGGAAGCCGTCTTGTTATTTCTCTCCCACCTAAATGGCGGCAAAGGAATTGCTACCATTATCAAAGTTAGCTTCAGCAATGTACTTATTTCTGTAAATGAATCTAGGGGATGGCCTACCAGCGAGCATAGATAGAAGGAGATGGAACGGTGGAAACCTGATTATTAAATTGGACTTTTAGGATTATAGCCATATATTTAGCACAATGAATGATGTTGTGATATGAACATAAGAGTTAAACTCTAGGTTTACATCAAAATTGAATGTAGTTGCTACTGTAACTTTTGGTCCTACAACATATGAAATAGGTTAAAGCTTCATAAATATGAACAATCCTATTGATACCATTGTTCATGGCCTTGGCTTTTCTGGTAAAAGGGCCAAGAAGCCTAACGCTAATTGAAGTAATATTCTAAAAAGCCTAAGAATATGTTTGCTAACGTATTTTAAAACTCTTTTAAGTAATATTCTAAAAAGCCTAAGAATATGTTTGCTAACGTATTTTAAAACTCTTTTCTCTGTTCAAATACAAAAATACACATTTTCAAACTAAGTTACCAAACGAAACACTTTTCAAACAACAAAACATAAAATGCTTTTCAGGAAAAAAAAAACATTTTAAAAAAAACAAAACATAACACACTTTTTAGAGAACTTCCCACATCCTCTATTTGAAATATTTTGAGAAAACATGTATACTTTTTCACATGTAGAGGCTGACTTGTTACTAACAAAACATAAAAATAAAAAATAAAGAATGGGGAGAGAGGTTTTTTATACTAATATGTTAGGTTTCTGGAAATGGCTAGTTTTGGACGTTTCGCCGATTAAAGAGTAGCATATATAGTTCTACTTACAACTAAATGAAATCTTCTTTTCTTTTTTTTTTCTTTTTTTTTTTCTCCCTTTGATTATCTTGCTTATGTGCTGAAGTTGTGATGACTGGCATACCCTTGGTTGCAGAATCTAGGAAATGGCTATGTGTTCAAAGGCAAGCCAATGATAATCCAGTTTGGTCGGAATCCTGTAGCTGGCAAAGCAAATTAAATAGATCTACTACAACTAAAGGAAGCTCCATATACTATTGCTTCATTGCTGCGTTGATTATGAAGCTAGCTGGAAGATATCCACTCGGTATTAATGATGCAGTATAGGCGTTAAGTGTTTACAATGATCAGTTGCTCATCAGCTGGCCATACTACATGAAAAAAAAAAATGGTAGGTGGTTTTAAGTCATGGATCATTTCTTGACTATTGGCTGGGAAAAGGTCTGCTGATGCTTTAGACCACTACTTCAGGAAAACGAATTCCACTATCGAACTTGTTTGGTGTAGATGGTTGCGGCTTGTGGCTGTAGAAGAGAAAATTGTCAAAACAATTAAAGGACTGAAGCCTGCTGCTAAGGATGTTGAAGAAGATGCATATCTGGGTGGTTTTAGTGAGTTATTCCTGTATCAGCAGTTAGTGTTACATTAACTGTTGTCAACTCTAAGCTTCCTTCTCATTTGTGTATGCTCTAGAATTAGTGTAGGTACATGCAATGGATGGAATAATACAAAGTGCAAAGAAGTATTTCAGTTTTATGACAAATTTATTGCGTTCTCCCTTGTTATATACATCAAGATAAACGTGGGAATCATGCACAGTGGATCATCTTAACGGTGTTTGTAATGTGCATTTGAATGTGTTGTGGGGTGTGCCTTACAACTTTACAAGAGTGATTATTAAAGCTACAGAGGGGCCCCCTGCTCCCCCTCAAGGCCTCAAATTATCTAAACTTTCAAAACCGGGGGGCCATATATGCCACCCTGCTCCGTCGAGGTAGATCTGGTCAAATATAAATGTCGTTTTGCACGTGGTCGATGGCACTAACTCTGATATGATCATGCAATGGGGGTAGGTTGCTTTAGTAGAACTGTAGAAGGATGCGTGTGGTGTCGGTGATATACTGTTGCACGTATATATTCTCTTGTGGTGTTCGTAATTCAATGAACCAAATATACAAAATAAGTCATGTCGGTTTAATGCGTTCAAGAAAAATGTGATTAATTTAGAACTTGAGAAAACTTTTGAGGTGCAGAGTCTAAAGTGCAACTTTGAGGGAAACCATGTTCGTAATAGGTCTGGAAGAAGGGGGAGGGAAGGTGAAGCCGCAACGTGGAAGAAGATGAAGACCGAGGGGGAGCATCAGCAATCAGCATCAGTAGCAGCATCAACGTGCAAGTCGCAAACAAACAACAGAAACAGAAAAAAGGCCTGCAAAAATAATTCAATCCAGTCAGCCTAAAAAAGGA
This sequence comes from Corylus avellana, assembly GCF_901000735.1. Classification (NCBI taxonomy): domain Eukaryota; kingdom Viridiplantae; phylum Streptophyta; class Magnoliopsida; order Fagales; family Betulaceae; genus Corylus; species Corylus avellana. The sequence goes on from NC_081548.1 coordinate 2,372, forward strand.
AAAACAAAGGCCTCAACAAGGCATCTATTTCCGCCACAACAGTATCCTCTGACATGTTCTTCCTGTTGGATCTTTCTCTGGACAGTGGCAAAGACCATGAATGCCTTCTTGAGGCCTTCCGCTTTTGTTTTTTTTTGGCTGAAAATAAAACATTCTGCTATTTTCTTGTTTTCCTCCTTACGAAAAGAATGCATGCTACCGTAAGCGTGAATGAACTTTCGCATTTTCGTCACTTAGAACGATTGAAAATTCGAATTTCTTTTTTTGTTTAGCACAGAAAGTCTGATATTTATCTTATGAAGGTTGTTTTGGCCAAAAATCAGACATTCAGACTTTTTTTTTTTTTTTTTTTTGATTTTTCTCATTAAGGTTGTTTCGGACAAAATTCAGACATTTGGATTTTTTCTTATTTTCCACCCTCCAAAAAGTACGCATGCTACTGTAATCTTGAATGAACTTTAGCATATTCGTGAACTAAAACGACCGACAATTCGAATTTCTTTTTTTGCCTAGCTCAGAATCTTTGATATTTATCTCATTAAGGTTGTTTCAGCTGAAAATCAGATAGTTAGATTTTTTTCTTGTTTTCCTCTTGGAAAGAACCTTTGCAAATGTATGCATAAATGAACTTTCACATTTTCGTGACCCATATCGATTGAAAATTTGAATTTCTTTTTTTGTCTAACTTCGAAAGTCCGATACTTATCTCATTAAGGTTGTTTCGGCCAAAAATGTCTAGGGTTTTAGGGATGTGGTCACCCTAAAACTGCTCAAAACCGAATTCCAAAACTACTTTGGGAAACCAGTTTTAGAAACCGGTCTTAGAAACCGTGAATGAAACCCCAAATATGAAACCTCAAAAGAAACCCCAAATCAAACCCCGAATGAAACCCCAAATGAAACCCTGAATGAAACCCTATATGAAACCCAAAATGAAACCACAAATGAAACCCTAAATGAAACATTTAGATATTTTCTTGTTTTCCTCCCTACAAAAAGAATGCATTCTACGGTAAGCATGAATGAACTTTAGTATTTTCGTGACCCAAAATGACTAAAAACTCGAATTTCTTGTATTGTCTAGTTTAGAAAGTCTGATATTTATCTCATTCAGGTTGTTTGGGCTGAAAATCAAACATTCAGATTTTTTCTTGTTTTCCTCCCTACGGAAAGACCGCATGCTATCGTAAGCATGAATGATCTTTCTCATTTTCGTGACCAAGAACGACTAAAAATTCGAATTTCTAGTTTTGTCCATCTTAGAAAGTCTTATATTTATCTCATTCATGTTGTTTCGGTTGAAAATCAAACATTCTGATTTTTCTTGTTTTGCTCCCAACGAAAAGAATGCATGCTACCGTAAGCATGAATGAACTTTCGTATTTATGTGACCCGGAACGGCTGAAAATTCGAATTTCTTTTTTTTTTGTCTAGCTCAAAAAGTCTGATATTTATCTCATTCATGTTGTTTCGGCCAAAAATCAAACATTAGAATTTTTTCCTGTTTTCCTCAGTTCGAAAAGAACGTATGCTACCATAAGTATGAATGAACTTTCGCATTTTCGTGACCCAGAACGACTAAAAATTCAAATTTCTTATTTTGTCCATATTAGAAAGTCCGATATTTATCTCATTCATGTTAATTTGTCTGAAAATAAAACATTTTGATTTTTTCTTGTTTCCCTCCTTACGAAAAGAACACATGCTACCATAAGCATGAATGTACTTAGGCATTTTCGTGATCCAGAACGACTAAAAATTCGAATGTCTTGTTTTGGCCATCACAGAAAGTCCGATATTTATTTCATTCATGTTGTTTTGGCTGAAAATCAAACATTCATATTTTTTTCTTGTTTTCCTCCCTCCGAAAAGAACGCATGCTATCGTAAGCATGAATGAACTTTCGCACTTTTGTGACCTAGAACGACTGAAAACTCAAATTTCTAGTTTTGTCTAACTTAGAAAATCCGATATTTATCTCATTCAAGTTGTTTCGACTAAAAATCAAACATTTTGATCTTTTTTTATTTTTATTTTTATTTTTATTTTTGTTTTGATTTCCTCCCTCCGAAAAGAAAGCATGCTACCATTAGCATGATAAATTTTCGCATTTTAGTGACTCAAAACGACTAAAAATTCAAATTTCTTTCTTCTGCGTAGCTTAGAAAGTCAAATATTTATCTCATGCTATCGTAAGCATAAATGAAGTTTTGCATTTTTATGACCCAAATATCAACGTTGAAACCCCAAATATCACCGTTGAAACCTGAATACCCTGTTGAAATCACAAATGAAACCTCGTTGAAACCCCAAATGAAACCCATTGAAACCCCAAATGAACATTCGTATTTTCGTGATCTAGAAACGCTGAAAATTCGAATGTCTTCTTTATTTTGACTATGTCAGAAAGTCTAATATTTATCTCACTCAGATTGGTCCGCCCGAAAATCTAGCTTTCGAATTTTTTTTTTTTTATTTAGCTCCATTCGAGAAAAACACACATTTTCACCAATTTTGAAAGCCTTTTAGATACCCTCCTCTCACATTTTGACAGCATATATTTTCTCAAGCTTATATAATGACAGCATGAGGCGAGTCGATCTCTTTCACACTGTGTTTGTGTCTCACAGTTCACTTCGTTTCACCATCAGTTCATCTTTGGACTCACCTTCCATCGGTTTTTAGTCAAGTTGTATCAAAACCGCTCATTCCTTTATGAAAGAAAAAGTTCTAGGACATTTACTCTTTTGGCGGACTAAACTGTACAAGACGACCAAATTAATTAGTTGATGGGTCAGTTCGCCGTGAAGTTAATATGAATATTGATATTATTAAAATTAAAACAACGTATTTTAAGAAATATCTTACTATCTTTTTAGTATTTCACTTAGAAATTAATAAATTCTATTTATTGTAATTTTAAAATTTTTATTTAGATATAATAATATAATAATATTTTTAAAATGAAAAATTGGATTTTGTAAAAATATCTTACAAATTTTTTAAAAATTCATTTCAAATTTCATTTCATTTCATTTGATTTTTTTTATTTTGGTTTTATACGTTTTCTTTTGTTTATTACGTTTTTTTTGGTTTTTTACGTTTTTTCAGGTTTTATACGTTTTCTTTGGTTTTATACGTTTTTTTTGGTTTTTTACGTTTTTTACGTTTTTTTGGTTTATACGTTTTTTTTTTGGTTTAAACGTTTTTTTTTTGTTTTTCACGTTTTTTTTTTGTTT
>NC_081548.1:5795-6092 GCF_901000735.1 Corylus avellana
TTTTTCGTTTTTTATTTAAACGTTTTTCTTGTAAAATACGTTTTTCTTGTAAAATACGTTTTTCTTGTAAAATACGTTTTTTTTTACGTTTTTTCATTTATACGTTTTTTTAACGTTTTTTCATTTATACGTTTTTTTAACGTTTTTTTTTACTTTGTACGTTTTTTTTAACGTTTTTTACTTGATACGTTTTTTTTTTGACGTTTTTTACTTTATACGTTTTTTTAACGTTTTTTACTTTATACCTTTTTTTGACGTTTTTTACTTTTTACGTTTTTTTGACGTTTTTTACTTTTT
>NC_081548.1:6150-9172 GCF_901000735.1 Corylus avellana
TTTTTTTCTTTCTTTCTTTTTACGTTTTTTAGTTTAAAGTTAATAAATTCTATTTATAGGAGACTCTGATATCTATCTTATTCAATCTAATTCGGCCCAAAACACAATTTCTAGACTCGTATTTTTTTCTTTTCAGATGTTTTTTCCTCGTACACTAATGCTTGCAACCGCCATCTTGCATTAACTTTTGCAACTTCGTATTTCGGAAAGTTGCAAAATTAAAATTTCTATTTTTGTCTAGCTAGGAGACTCCGATATCTATCTTATTCAATCTAATTCGGCCCAAAACACGATTTCTAGACTCGCATTTTTTCTTTTCAAATGTTTTTTCCTCCTACACTCAAGCGCCATCATGCATTAACTTTTGCAACTTCGTGACCCGAAAAGTTGCGAAATTCGAATTTCTCTTTTTGTCTAGCTAAGAGACTTTGATATGTATCTTATTCAATTTAATTCGGCTCGAAACACAATTTCTAGACTCGTATTTTTTCTTTTCAGGTGTTTTTTCCTCATACACTAATGCTTGCAACCGCCATCTTGCATTAACTTTTGCAACTTCGTGTTCCGAAAAGTTGCAAAATTGAAATTTCTATTTTTGTCTAGCTAGGAGACTCAGATGCTTTTTCCTCCTACATTAATGCTTGCAAGCGCCATCATGCATTAACTTTTGCAATTTCGTGACCCTGAAAGTCGCGAAATAAAGCTTTTAAGTCAAAAAACGTTTTTTTGCCAAAAGTTTCATTTTTAAGTTTTTGCTAAAAGTGTGTTTTGGTCATTTTTAGGTTTTTTAGACTATTAAATGCGCTTTTAATTTTTTTTATCAAATGAGTACTTTTTTCTTCAAACGGACTTTTTAAGTATTAAACGAACTTTTTAAGTATTAAACGAACTTTTAGGCCCCTCAAACGCAATTCCAAACATACCCTAAGTCTAGTCTCTTATGATGCAGTTATGAGACAATCTACCGCCTCTACACATACGAGGAATCACTCATGGAAATCAAGCAAAACCAAGTTCCAGCAGACCATAACTAGCTTTTTAAAGACTCAGAATTAAGTACTCTTCACATTATTTTTCCCTAAAAAAGTATTCCACATCATTTCACTTTTCAGCTCATTGAGGTTAAGTGAAACTCAATAGGAGAACATTAGGAATAACTTCAATCAAGCCGTGGTGTAAATTGTGTGTTTTGAACACTCTAAAAGGAAACAGACACATCAGTTAAAAATATCAAAAAAATAATATGATCTTCACACCAAATAATTTTATTTCTCTTGACAAAATACTTTATAGACAAAATACTCATTGACAAAACCACTAACAAAACCACCGAAGCCATCATCTTGGTTGGTTTTAGAGACTTCGATGTCGAGGGCTCGGAGATGGGTGGCGGACGTTGAGTCAAAATGAATAGAAAAGTCCATGTCATTTATTTGAATTAAAGATAAGCTGTGCAACCTATAATGAAAGCCTAAGAGTAGGGTAGGTTTTAGGGTTTAGGGTTTAGGGTTTAGGGTTTAGGGTTTAGGGTTTGGGGTTTAGGGTTTAGGGTTTAGGGTTAGGGTTTAGGGTTTAGGGTTTAGGGTTTAGGGTTTAGGGTTTAGGGTTTAGGGTTTAGGGTTTAGGGTTTAGGGTTTAGGGTTTAGGGTTTAGGGTTTAGGGTTTTGGGGTTTAGGGTTTAGGGTTTAGGGTTTAGGGTTTAGGGTTTAGGGTTTAGGGTTTAGGGTTTAGGGTTTAGGGTTTAGGGTTTAGGGTTTAGGGTTTAGGGTTTAGGGTTTAGGGTTTAGGGTTTAGGGTTTAGGGTTTAGGGTTTAGGGTTTGGGGTTTAGGGTTTGGGGTTTGGGGTTTAGGGTTTGGGGTTTAGGGTTTAGGGTTTAGGGTTTAGGGTTTAGGGTTTAGGGTTTAGGGTTTAGGGTTTAGGGTTTAGGGTTTAGGGTTTAGGGTTTAGGGTTTAGGGTTTAGGGTTTAGGGTTTAGGGTTTAGGGTTTAGGGTTTTAGGGTTTTAGGGTTTAGGGTTTAGGGTTTTAGGGTTTTAGGGTTTAGGGTTTAGGGTTTAGGGTTTAGGGTTTAGGGTTTAGGGTTTAGGGTTTAGGGTTTAGGGTTTAGGGTTTTAGGGTTTAGGGTTTAGGGTTTAGGGTTTAGGGTTTAGGGTTTAGGGTTTAGGGTTTAGGGTTTAGGGTTTAGGGTTTAGGGTTTTGGGGTTTAGGGTTTAGGGTTTAGGGTTTAGGGTTTGGGGTTTAGGGTTTAGGGTTTAGGGTTTAGGGTTTAGGGTTTAGGGTTTAGGGTTTAGGGTTTAGGGTTTGGGGTTTAGGGTTTTAGGGTTTAGGGTTTAGGGTTTAGGGTTTAGGGTTTAGGGTTTAGGGTTTAGGGTTTAGGGTTTAGGGTTTAGGGTTTAGGGTTTTTAGGGTTTAGGGTTTAGGGTTTAGGGTTTAGGGTTTTAGGGTTTAGGGTTTTAGGGTTTAGGGTTTAGGGTTTAGGGTTTAGGGTTTAGGGTTTAGGGTTTAGGGTTTAGGGTTTAGGGTTTAGGGTTTAGGGTTTAGGGTTTAGGGTTTTGGGGTTTAGGGTTTAGGGTTTAGGGTTTAGGGTTTGGGGTTTAGGGTTTAGGGTTTAGGGTTTAGGGTTTAGGGTTTAGGGTTTAGGGTTTAGGGTTTAGGGTTTGGGGTTTAGGGTTTTAGGGTTTAGGGTTTAGGGTTTAGGGTTTAGGGTTTAGGGTTTAGGGTTTAGGGTTTAGGGTTTAGGGTTTAGGGTTTAGGGTTTTAGGGTTTAGGGTTTAGGGTTTAGGGTTTAGGGTTTAGGGTTTAGGGTTTAGGGTTTAGGGTTTAGGGTTTAGGGTTTAGGGTTTAGGGTTTAGGGTTTTGGGGTTTGGGTTTAGGGTTTAGGGTTTAGGGTTTAGGGTTTAGGGTTTAGGGTTTAGGGTTTAGGGTTTAGGGTTTAGGGTTTAGGGTTTAGGGTTTAGGGTTTTAGGGTTTAGGGTTTAGGGTTTAGGGTTTAGGGTTTAGGGTTGAGGGTTTGGGGTTTAGGG
>NC_081548.1:9272-54649 GCF_901000735.1 Corylus avellana
AAATCTTTCAGAAGATTTTTATTCATTATATATTTCTATGGTGCAAGTTACTTATCCCAAAACTTTCCTATTCAAAAAATTATATGCATGTCACTTTTTGCTTGTGGTAGTGGAGTTTGGATTCAGTTGAAAAAAGAGAATTTGCTGGAAAAAAGGCTAAACTTGCTGCAGCAGAGCTGGCCAAATTATCAAGATGCGTTGCTGGTGAACTATTTAACTAGCAATTTCAAGTATCTGTTTTGGTTCTAATGAATACAAGGCCGCATTCAAAGTCTTGTTTTGTACATAACTGATGTATTTGGATGCATGGATTATACAATTTTTTAGCCACATATAAATTTCGTATTTGATTATCACATAAGTAAGTAAAAAGAAACGTATAAAGTAAAAAAAACGTATAAAGTAAAAACGTATAAATGAAAAAACGTATTTTAAAAAAAAACGTATTTTACAAAAAAAAACGTATTTTACAAAAAAACGTATTTTCCAAAAAAAACGTATTTTCCTAAAAAAAACGTATTTTCCAAAAAAAACGTATTTTCCTAAAAAACGTATTTTCCAAAAAAAAAACGTATTTTCCTAAAAAACGTATGTTCCAAAAAAAACGTATTTTCCAAAAAAAACGTATTTTACAAAAAAAAACGTATTTTTGTAAAAAAACGTATTTTCAAAAAAAAACGTATTTAATAAAATAAACGTATTTTACAAAGAAAAAACGTATTTTACAAAAAAAACGTATTTTACAAAAAAAACGTATTTTACAAACAAAACGTATTTTACAAAAAAAAAACGTATTTTGTAAAAAAAACGTTTAAATAAAAAACGATAAAAAAAACGTATCTTACAAGAAAAAACGTTTAAACAAAAAAAACGTAAAAACAAAAAAAAAACGTGAAAAACCAAAAAAAACGTGTAAACCAAAAAAAACGTATAAACCAAAAAAAACGTTAAAAACCAAAAAAAAAACGTATAAAACCTGAAAAAACGTTAAAAACCAAAATAAAAAAATCAAATGAAATGAAATTTTAAATGAATTTTTAAAAAATTTGTAAGATATTTTTACAAAATCCAATGTTTCATTTTAAAAATATTCATATATTATTATATCTAAATAAAAATTTTAAAATTACAATAAATAGAATTTATTAATTTATAAGTGAAATATTAAAAAGATAGTAAGATATTTCTTAAAATACGTTGTTTTAATTTTAATAATATCAATATTCGTAAAACTTTGTTTTTCTTGGTTCTAATATTTATTTATTTTGATTACGGTTTTAATTTCCATTGTTGTAAAAAACCAAAAAAACAAAATAAATTTAAAATAAAACAGTGTAATTAGAGGCTTTTAATAACATATTATCCTTCTATTATCTGTCATTTCACCCCTTTTTTTTTTCTTCATATTATTAGTTTTTTTTCAACTTTTCTTCATTTTCATCAATTTTTAGTTCTTTTATATTTTTCATCACTTAATTCTTAATTTATGTTAAAATAATTTTCATGCAAAAGAAACCCAAAAAAATAGAACAAAAAAAAAAGAAAAACCAACAACAACAACACAACAAAAAAGGCAAAAATTACAAAACCTAGTCCCGAATCCTCAAACCTACCCATACTCTTCAACTCATACTAGTTTTTGTGATCATATCTATTCGACAAATTTCCTTAACTCATAGGAAGAACCATATTCACTATTCTTAATTGGAAGCATTCGAACATGCAGACCAAAATTTTAAGAGGGGCAGAGAAAAACATTTTTAAATAGTTAAAATTACTTTTGGAGGGTCCATTTTAGAAAATTGCAGCATACATAAAATATATATAGGCAATGACTATAATTTTTTGGTGGTTCCGCCCATGTGCAAAAACGACCAACCCACTACAACACTGACTAGACCCGTTAAGGACCCTCTAAAAACTTAAGTGCGTTAGTTCCGAATACTCATAAGCAGAAAGGAGCACCTTCCTAAAGAAATATTATGTTCTCAAAGAATTAGTATGAATTGAAGAGTACCCGCCCAAAATAAAAATAAAAGACTCCAAACAATATGGAAATCATAGAAAAAAAACGAGAAAAAACGTATAAACCCAAAAAAAACGTAAAAACCCAAAAAAAAAACGTATAAAAACTCCTGAAAAAACCAAAAAAGGGAAATAACTAAAAAAAATGAGATATATATATATTAAAAAAAAACAATGGAAAAGGAAATAATTTTTGCGTTAAAATAATGAATGGGGTAAGCTTCATCAATGCCTGGGGCTGTAGCTCAATGTTGGTTTAGAAAATATGAAGGAAATCTATTGCAAGTCAATGAGTATGAAGCCAGCAATAATTCTTTTTCTATTTTTAATTCGTGGGTGCTTGTTTTGCAGGAATTCTTTGGGGCCCAATTGTTGAAAGCATGGCATTTATATTTAGTTATTATTATTTTTTTAATTTTTAATTTTTAATATATGTAATGTATTTTTCTATGATTTCCATATTGTTTGGAGTCTTATCTTTATTTTGGGGGGTACTCTTCAATTCATACTAGTTCTTTGTGAACATAATATTTCTCTAGGAAGATGCTCCTTTCTGCTTATGAGTATTCAGGTTTGAATGGTGATGTTTGGGGTTTCAACGTTGATATTTGGGTCACGGAAATGCAAAAATTGCAAAACTTCATTTATGCTTACGATTGCATGCATTCTTCTCGAGGGGAGGTAAACAAGAAAAAATTAGAAGGTCTTATTTTTGGCCGGACCAACCTAAATGAGATAAATATCGAGCTTTCTGAGATAAGCAAAAAAAAAAGACATTCGAATTTTCAGCCTTTTTGTGTCACGTAAAGACGAAAGTTCATTTGGGGTTTCAACAGGGTTTCAATGGGTTTCATTTGTGATTTCAATGACGTTTCATTTGTGCTTTCAATGGGGTATTCAGGTTTCGACAGTGATATTTGGGGTTTCAACATTAATATTTGGGTCACAAAAAAATGCAAAAAATGCAAAACTTCATTTATGCTTATAGTAGCCTGTGTTTTTCTCGAATGGAGCTAAATAAAAAAATAAAAAATAAAAAAAATAAAATAAAAAAAAAAAAAAAATTCGAAAGCTAGATTTTCGGCCAGACCAATCTGAGTGAGATAAATATTAGACTTTCTGACATAGTCAAAATAAAGAAGACATTCGAATTTTCAGCGTTTCTAGATCACAAAAATACGAATGTTCATTTGGGGTTTCAATGGGTTTCATTTGGGGTTTCAACGAGGTTTCATTTGTGATTTCAACAGGGTATTCAGGTTTCAACGGTGATATTTGGGGTTTCAACGTTGATATTTGGGTCATAAAAATGCAAAACTTCATTTATGCTTACGATAGCATGAGATAAATATCTGACTTTCTAAGCTACGCAGAAGAAAGAAATTTGAATTTTTAGTCGTTTTCAGTCACTAAAATGCGAAAATTTATCATGCTAATGGTAGCATGCTTTCTTTTCGAAGGGAGGAAATCAAAACAAAAATAAAAATAAAAAAAGATCAAAACGTTTGATTTTTAGTCGAAACAACTTGAATGAGATAAATATCGGATTTTCTAAGTTAGACAAAACTAGAAATTTGAGTTTTCAGTCGTTCTAGGTCACAAAAGTGCGAAAGTTCATTCATGCTTACGATAGCATGCGTTCTTTTCGGAGGGAGGAAAACAAGAAAAAAATATGAATGTTTGATTTTCAGCCAAAACAACATGAATGAAATAAATATCGGACTTTCTGTGATGGCCAAAACAAGACATTCGAATTTTTAGTCGTTCTGGATCACGAAAATGCCTAAGTACATTCATGCTTATGGTAGCATGTGTTCTTTTCGTAAGGAGGGAAACAAGAAAAAATCAAAATGTTTTATTTTCAGACAAATTAACATGAATGAGATAGATATCGGACTTTCTAATATGGACAAAATAAGAAATTTGAATTTTTAGTCGTTCTGGGTCACGAAAATGCGAAAGTTCATTCATACTTATGGTAGCATACGTTCTTTTCGAACTGAGGAAAACAGGAAAAAATTCTAATGTTTGATTTTTGGCCGAAACAACATGAATGAGATAAATATCAGACTTTTTGAGCTAGACAAAAAAAAAAGAAATTCGAATTTTCAGCCGTTCCGGGTCACATAAATACGAAAGTTCATTCATGCTTACGGTAGCATGCATTCTTTTCGTTGGGAGCAAAACAAGAAAAATCAGAATGTTTGATTTTCAACCGAAACAACATGAATGAGATAAATATAAGACTTTCTAAGATGGACAAAACTAGAAATTCGAATTTTTAGTCGTTCTTGGTCACGAAAATGAGAAAGATCATTCATGCTTACGATAGCATGCGGTCTTTCCGTAGGGAGGAAAACAAGAAAAAATCTGAATGTTTGATTTTCAGCCGAAACAACCTGAATGAGATAAATATCAGACTTTCTAAACTAGACAATACAAGAAATTCGAGTTTTCAGTCATTTTGGGTCACGAAAATACTAAAGTTCATTCATGCTTACCGTAGAATGCATTCTTTTTGTAGGGAATATCTAAATGTTTCATTTAGGGTTTCATTTGTGGTTTCATTTTGGGTTTCATATAGGGTTTCATTCAGGGTTTGATTTGGGGTTTCATTCGGGGTTTGATTTGGGGTTTCTTTTGAGGTTTCATATTTGGGGTTTCATTCACGGTTTCTAAGACCGGTTTCTAAAACTGGTTTCCCAAAGTAGTTTTGGAATTCGGTTTTGAGCAGTTTTAGGGTGACCACATCCCTAAAACCCTAGACATTTTTGGCCGAAACAACCTTAATGAGATAAGTATCGGACTTTCGAAGTTAGACAAAAAAAGAAATTCAAATTTTCAATCGATATGGGTCACGAAAATGTGAAAGTTCATTTATGCATACATTTGCAAAGGTTCTTTCCAAGAGGAAAACAAGAAAAAAATCTAACTATCTGATTTTCAGCTGAAACAACCTTAATGAGATAAATATCAAAGATTCTGAGCTAGGCAAAAAAAGAAATTCGAATTGTCGGTCGTTTTAGTTCACGAATATGCTAAAGTTCATTCAAGATTACAGTAGCATGCGTACTTTTTGGAGGGTGGAAAATAAGAAAAAATCCAAATGTCTGAATTCTTAATGAGAAAAATCAAAAAAAAAAAAAAAAAAAGTCTGAATGTCTGATTTTTGGCCAAAACAACCTTAATAAGATAAATATCAGACTTTCTGTGCTAAACAAAAAAAGAAATTCGAATTTTCAATCGTTCTAAGTGACGAAAATGCGAAAGTTCATTCACGCTTACGGTAGCATGCATTCTTTTCGTAAGGAGGAAAACAAGAAAATAGCAGAATGTTTTATTTTCAGCCAAAAAAAAACAAAAGCGGAAGGCCTCAAGAAGGCATTCATGGTCTTTGCCACTGTCCAGAGAAAGATCCAACAGGAAGAACATGTCAGAGGATACTGTTGTGGCGGAAATAGATGCCTTGTTGAGGCCTTTGTTTTTCCTTTTTTAGGCTGACTGGATTGAATTATTTTTGCAGGCCTTTTTTCTGTTTCTGTTGTTTGTTTGCGACTTGCACGTTGATGCTGCTACTGATGCTGATTGCTGATGCTCCCCCTCGGTCTTCATCTTCTTCCACGTTGCGGCTTCACCTTCCCTCCCCCTTCTTCCAGACCTATTACGAACATGGTTTCCCTCAAAGTTGCACTTTAGACTCTGCACCTCAAAAGTTTTCTCAAGTTCTAAATTAATCACATTTTTCTTGAACGCATTAAACCGACATGACTTATTTTGTATATTTGGTTCATTGAATTACGAACACCACAAGAGAATATATACGTGCAACAGTATATCACCGACACCACACGCATCCTTCTACAGTTCTACTAAAGCAACCTACCCCCATTGCATGATCATATCAGAGTTAGTGCCATCGACCACGTGCAAAACGACATTTATATTTGACCAGATCTACCTCGACGGAGCAGGGTGGCATATATGGCCCCCCGGTTTTGAAAGTTTAGATAATTTGAGGCCTTGAGGGGGAGCAGGGGGCCCCTCTGTAGCTTTAATAATCACTCTTGTAAAGTTGTAAGGCACACCCCACAACACATTCAAATGCACATTACAAACACCGTTAAGATGATCCACTGTGCATGATTCCCACGTTTATCTTGATGTATATAACAAGGGAGAACGCAATAAATTTGTCATAAAACTGAAATACTTCTTTGCACTTTGTATTATTCCATCCCTTGCATGTACCTACACTAATTCTAGAGCATACACAAATGAGAAGGAAGCTTAGAGTTGACAACAGTTAATGTAACACTAACTGCTGATACAGGAATAACTCACTAAAACCACCCAGATATGCATCTTCTTCAACATCCTTAGCAGCAGGCTTCAGTCCTTTAATTGTTTTGACAATTTTCTCTTCTACAGCCACAAGCCGCAACCATCTACACCAAACAAGTTCGATAGTGGAATTCGTTTTCCTGAAGTAGTGGTCTAAAGCATCAGCAGACCTTTTCCCAGCCAATAGTCAAGAAATGATCCATGACTTAAAACCACCTACCATTTTTTTTTTTCATGTAGTATGGCCAGCTGATGAGCAACTGATCATTGTAAACACTTAACGCCTATACTGCATCATTAATACCGAGTGGATATCTTCCAGCTAGCTTCATAATCAACGCAGCAATGAAGCAATAGTATATGGAGCTTCCTTTAGTTGTAGTAGATCTATTTAATTTGCTTTGCCAGCTACAGGATTCCGACCAAACTGGATTATCATTGGCTTGCCTTTGAACACATAGCCATTTCCTAGATTCTGCAACCAAGGGTATGCCAGTCATCACAACTTCAGCACATAAGCAAGATAATCAAAGGGAGAAAAAAAAAAAGAAAAAAAAAAGAAAAGAAGATTTCATTTAGTTGTAAGTAGAACTATATATGCTACTCTTTAATCGGCGAAACGTCCAAAACTAGCCATTTCCAGAAACCTAACATATTAGTATAAAAAACCTCTCTCCCCATTCTTTATTTTTTATTTTTATGTTTTGTTAGTAACAAGTCAGCCTCTACATGTGAAAAAGTATACATGTTTTCTCAAAATATTTCAAATAGAGGATGTGGGAAGTTCTCTAAAAAGTGTGTTATGTTTTGTTTTTTTTAAAATGTTTTTTTTTTCCTGAAAAGCATTTTATGTTTTGTTGTTTGAAAAGTGTTTCGTTTGGTAACTTAGTTTGAAAATGTGTATTTTTGTATTTGAACAGAGAAAAGAGTTTTAAAATACGTTAGCAAACATATTCTTAGGCTTTTTAGAATATTACTTAAAAGAGTTTTAAAATACGTTAGCAAACATATTCTTAGGCTTTTTAGAATATTACTTCAATTAGCGTTAGGCTTCTTGGCCCTTTTACCAGAAAAGCCAAGGCCATGAACAATGGTATCAATAGGATTGTTCATATTTATGAAGCTTTAACCTATTTCATATGTTGTAGGACCAAAAGTTACAGTAGCAACTACATTCAATTTTGATGTAAACCTAGAGTTTAACTCTTATGTTCATATCACAACATCATTCATTGTGCTAAATATATGGCTATAATCCTAAAAGTCCAATTTAATAATCAGGTTTCCACCGTTCCATCTCCTTCTATCTATGCTCGCTGGTAGGCCATCCCCTAGATTCATTTACAGAAATAAGTACATTGCTGAAGCTAACTTTGATAATGGTAGCAATTCCTTTGCCGCCATTTAGGTGGGAGAGAAATAACAAGACGGCTTCCTGAAAGTGGATTCTTAAGGTTGAACACTGAAAGTGATGAGGCAGTTCATGTTAAATAAATTAGTACATAATATGACTTATGCTAAAAAAATCCGAGGGAGCTTAGTATGTGGATATCAAAATGTCAATAGATATACTTCCATAGGCTCTCCCAACCAAATAATGGTTTGAAAATGGGATTTTTGCGATCAAACTAGCAAATCCTACCGATCTTTCTTTTGAGATCAAGAGAAGACTAATCTTGTTTTATTGCATTTTCCTTTTCTCAGGTCTGGACTGCATTTGCATTTCAATGATTTGAAATTGGATCCTAGGCAGCCAAATGGAACCTTCTTAACAGCTAGTATGGATTCTGAAAACCAATTTCCAAACAGCATTCATTTTGAAACTGAAGTACAGCTACTTAAAATTGGGAGGCATGTCAGTGAGTTACTGAGGAACCCGAAAGAATTTATGATGAATCATTTAGATTACTCTATCAACCAGGTATTGCATTATAAGTTTTATAGCGACTTAAGGCTCACACAATAACATCATAGGATATAGCACATAAAAAGGAACAAGGGCCAGCTGAACAAAATATTCTATATGAAAGGGCTAAGATGCTGCAGAAACACAGGCACATCAGATTGCATTCTGTAAGGTACATACCAACGCACGATGCGCAAGTTCAACCGAAGGAAATGTCACAAAAGCTTGACCTCTCATTCTTCCCTCCTGAAATCCAATTTTATTACTTTTAGGTCCAAAATTCAGGAACTATAGCACTTAAACTTGATTGCAAATGTTAATCAATCAAGAAATTAATATGATATGTCAGGTCCACGAATTGTTTTCCATCCACTGAAACATCCCATGTAAAGAAGGCTTTGCTAATGCTTTCACAATCACAGACATGAATTTTTCCAAATGCCTATGTATGGTGAAATAATCCTCTAGTTTGTCATCTAATTATAAGTACCATATTTGTTTAGTGAAATGTTCAGTTAATGCTTAAGATTAAGGAAAAAATACACTTTACTCTCTTGAAATATTCACATTTGCGTTTTGGCACTCAATGTTTAAAAATTAACAAAACACCCCCACAATGTATCTGACATTGGCATAAAACACCATCCATCCATCAAATCTGTCTATTTGGACGAAAACCAAGTCACATGCGTGGCACGTGACATTTTTGAACCGAAACTTTCGAAAATGCCCTCGGAGGTAAAGTTTAAACATTAAATGACTTCCCCGCGGGGGGATGTAAAAAAATAGATACACTAAACCTAAAACTTAAAACAAAAAGTTAAAATTCAAAATAAAATAAAAAATAAATTAACAGAAAAAACCAAAAACTAAACCTAAACTTTAAACAAAAAGTTTATATACAAAATAAAAAAATAAAAAATAAAAAGAAGTGGGGGGTGGCCAAGCCATTTGGGGGTGGCTCAGCCCCCTCGATTTAGCCAAGTGGGTAGCCAAGCTACCCCCATTCGGCTGGTATGGGGGTACCAAACCACCCATGTGTCGCATAGGGGTGGTTCGACCACCTCATATGCCCGAATGGGGGTGGCTAAAACCACCCCAAATGGGTTTAGGAGGTGGTCGAAACCACCCCAAATGGGTTTGGGGGTGGCTTAGCCAAAGGGGATGGCTCGGCCATCACCCACTTCTTCTTTTTTTGTAAGTTTTAGGTTTAGGTTTTTGTTTTTGTTTAGGGTTTTTGTTTTTTTTTGTTTTTTTGTTTTTTTTTTTTTATTGTAGTTTTTTATTTTATTTTTTCTTTTAATTTCTTTTTTATTTTGTATATAAACCTTTTGGGTAATATCAAAGAAGTTTTATAAAAAGCGTAGGTGGTTTTTCTCTCTTCTCTCTTCACAAGTTGGTTTTTCTCTCTTCTCTCTCATCCATTTCCGCCTGAGTACAAGCGCGTGGGTGGCACGTCTAGCTTGTTAGCTGTTTGGTTAACGTTATGGCTGCTTCGAGAAGGTAGTTGGTGGAGTCCAAAGTTTTTGAGTTACTGATTAAGAGTGGGGCTTCAAGGGTGAGGATTTTTGAAAGAAGTAATAGGAAACAAAAAACCATCTTTCTGTAGAAGGATGAGTTGGTGTGGTTGGCGCACATTATAGAGGACTTGGTGGCAGTGGAATCTTCTGAGGTTTTTTGGGACCAATCCAGAGCAGGGTATCCACGGATAATTGCACAGAAATGCTCCAACAGACATGGGCAGTTCCTGACGGTAGAAGAATATGATGGTAGGCATAGGAGTGGCTCGATTATTATACCAGAAGGCGTTATGGTCAAGGATGGAAACGTTTCATATCGGAGGTGCGTCTAGCTAAGTCTTCTCTGTGTGAGTTTAGGGAGGTCAGGGAAGTTAATAAGAATTATGAAGGGGGCGGGAAGGAGGAGTTATGCGGAAGTTTTGGGGTCATTGCTGCAGCCGGCAGAGGACTGTTTCAATGCTTACGCTGAGCCAATAGCCAGGGTGCCAAGGTGGTTGAAAGAGGCCCATGCAGAGAAGGATAAGCAAGTCCAGCTTTCTACTGTACAGGAGGGGGGTTCGCACAAGTCCTTAATTTCGGTGAGGTCGGTCAGTGGCTGTGTGGAGGGCCTGAAGAAGAACCAGTTCTTTGGTGGGGAGGGAACGTGCAACCCAAAGGTAGGGTAGCCACTGGGTGTTCACAGCAGAGTTCCGGCAAGCAGGTTTCCGTCTCCAGCGAGTAGGTCGATCACCACGACGAGGCTGACAGCATCGGAATGTGGTGCTAACCACGTGAAGGGATGGGAGGGGGTAGGTTGCCATGACGTGTAGTCCTGGTTTCGTGTAAAATTTGATCTCATTAATGTAAAGGAGTTGTTGAGAAGACTAAGAGGTGAGGTGGACGTGGGTCTAGACAGACTCGAATGTGCTATTAGATTTGTGGAAGGCCTGAGTGTTTCTCCTAGGTCTGGTGGGGCTTGCGACTGTGGGCTGGCAAGAGGTGACAAACATAAGCAAGGAGTGGCCCAGCCCAAGAAGGTTATTAGGGGACGGCCCAAGCATGGTAGGGGCTCTCAACCGGTCAAAATGTATTTTAGGAGAAAGGTTACTTGGCCCGTGGAGAAAGGAGAGGTATCGAACACAGGACCGAAGCCGGTTGGTGCGCCAGACTGTTCGATGGGAGGTCCAAATGCTCCAGTGGACGTCGCTGGTAACTTTGTAAGTCCCGATGCTAGGTCGTTGTCCTGTGCCAGGGAGGCCCACGTCAATTCTGTCCCGCAGATCGTCTCTACGTCTCCGGCAGAGGTGCTGACAAAGGAAGTTTCGTCCAGTGAGGGGCAGCGAGGAAGATTCCGGCAAGGGATGGTGCGCTGGGAGATGTTTCGACGGTGGGCTCCATGACCAAGGCTACGTCGACGATGGAGTTAAGCGATCAAGCATCAGGTTCTCCGGTTAAGGCGTAAGAGCCTCTTCTCAGTCTTCCCGACCAGAGTTCTCCGAAGGGGGGCTCGAGCGTTTCTGCTCCGGGGATTCTGGGTATTAAGCCTGGTAAGTGGGTGTCACCGGTTTTCTCTGGGTCTGCTACCGGTGACTGTGAGGAGTCTGGGAGGGGAGATTCTCTGGGGAGCAACCCCGTTGAACAGTCTCTGGGTGTTTCTATGTTGGGTATTCTGGGCAAGGAGCCAGGGATTTGCACGTCACAGGTTGATAATTTGGGTGGAGTTTCTATAGCAGTGGAGGGTTCAATTTCCCAGGAGTCTTTTGTCCCAGACTCTCTCCATGAGGAGCCGTTGGAGGAGCAGGAGAGGGTCTTTATCATCGAGGCATGCAAGGAAGTTGGCCTATCTTGTGATGGAGAAGAAGGAAAGCTTGAGGAGACCATTGGGGTACTTATGGCTGACAACAAAGGCAATGAATTGGAAAGGGAAGAGTGTACTCCTGCAGTTAAAAAAGGTAAGAGGGAGCTTTTTAATTTGCAGTCTTCTGTCAATTTTTTGGAGTATTCGTCAAGGGACAGGAACAAGGAGAGGGCCAGTCAAGTTAAATCATGAAGCTCAAGATTCTTTCATGGAATGTGAAAGGATTGAATGAGAGGGATAAAAGGTTGAGGGTTAGGAATTTGCTTAGAAGTTGGAAGGCAAATGTTGTTTGTTTCCAAGAGACGAAGATGGACGCGTGGGAGTTTGCGGGGGTGCTGTGGTGTATCGGTGGGGATTTCAATGTCACTATCTATCCTAGTGAAAGGTCGAGGGGAGCTCATTCACGGTCGGCAATGAGGGATTTTGGTGAGTTCATCTCGGATCAGGGTCTCATGGACCTTCCCTTAGTGGGGGGGATTTCTACTTGGTCAAATAATAATTCTTGGTCTAGGCTTGACCACTTTCTTGTCTCCCCGGATTGGGAAGCCCGCCACCCGGACTTGCGTCAAAAGTGCATGCTTCGGGTTTGCTCCGATCATGCCCCTATTATTTTGGACTGCAATTCTCATTCGGGAGGCAAAAGGCCTTTCAAATTTGAGAATATGTGGCTCAAAGTGGAAGGTTTTGTGGATAAAGTGCGCAGCTAGTGGGACTCGTATTATTTTCAAGGTACACCGAGTTTCATTCTTTCTAAAAAGATGCAAGCTCTAAAGTGGGATATTAGGAGATGGAATGCTCAAGATTTTGGCAACGTGGGGGTTTGTATTAAGGCTCGTATGGAAGATCTTAAAACTCTGGACAGGGTGGAGGAAGAGAGAGGTTTATCCACGGAAGAGATCGAGAGGAGAAGGGTGCTCGCAAGTGAGTTAGAATTCTTCCTCCTTCAAGAAGAAATCAGTTGGAGGCAAAAATCTAGGATCCGTTGGTTGAAAGAGGGTGACAAGTGTACAAAATTCTTCCATCGGATTGCTAATGCCAATCGAAGACAGAATTATATTGAGTTTCTGAACATTCATGGCACTACTACTTTTGATCAAGAGGCTATTAGTAGTCATATCACTCGCTTTTATGAGTCGCTCTTCATAGAGACTCTTAGTTGGAGACCGAATTTGGATAATCTTCATTTCGATATGTTGGAGGTGGATGAGTCTTCTAGTCTGGAAGTTCCTTTTGAGGAAAGGGAGGTGGTGAAAAAAATGGATAGGGACAAGGCTCTAGGCCCGGATGGTTTTTCTATGGCTTTCTCCCAAGATTGGTGGGAGGTGATCAAAAAGGACATCATGGCTGTTTTTGCGGAGTGCTATGATTGAAGTAAATTCGAAAAAGGTCTCAATGCTGCGTTTATTGCTCTTATTCCGAAGTTGCATGGGGCGTCCGATCTGAAGGATTTCCGCCCTATCAGCCTTGTGGGGGGGATTTATAAGATTATTGCGAAGGTTTTAGCTAATAGAATGAGGGGAGTCATGAATCGGGTCATTTCCAACCCGCAGAACATTTTCGTCAAAGCTAGACATATTTTGGATTTGGTGCTTATTGCCAATGAATGCCTGGACAGCCGTCTCAGATCTGGGGATCCCGGTCTCTTATGTAAGTTGGATATGGAGAAGGCTTATGATCACATGAACTTGAAGTTTTTACTCTACTTATTAAAAAGGTGGTGCGGCTTTAGTGAGAAATGGTGCTCATGGATTGAACATTGTATCTCGTCGGTGTGGTTCTCGGTATTGATCAATGGCTCTCCTTCCGGTTTCTTTGAGAGTTTGCATGGGGTTAGACAAGGTGACCCCCTCTCGCCTTTTTCGTTCATTATGGTCATGGAAGCATTCAGCAGGATGATTAATGCTTCTATTAGTAGAGGTTTCATCAACGGCTTCTATGTGGGTGCCAGAGAGACTGAGCGGGTTACTATTTCTCATCTTCTTTTTGCTAATGATACGCTAGTTTTTTGTGGGGCAGCTCCTGAACATGTTAGATTTATTAAAGCCCTCATTATTGGTTTCGAGGCAGTCTCAGAGTTAAAAGTTAATCGGGAAATTTGTTTTGGCCCCAGTCGGAGGTTCGGTTGAGATGAGCGAGTTGGCTGGTATTTTGGGTTGTGGCACTAGTTCTTTACCCTTGAAGTATCTGGGTCTTCCGCTAGGGGCTTCATTCAAGCTTTTGGCTATTTGGCATGACATGTTGGAGAAAATTCCTAGAAGGTTGGCCCCTTGGAAGCGCTCATATTTGTCCAAGGGGATGAGGCTCACTCTCATCAAGAGCACTTTATCCAATCTTCCCACCTATCTTTTGCCTCTTTTCCCCAACCCAATTTCCGTGGCGAATCGCATTGAGAAGATTCAACGGGATTTTTTATGGGGGGGTTCAAGGACGAGCCTAAGTTCCATTTGGTCAGTTGGCACGAGGTTTGTTCTCCGATTGCTGAGGGTGGTCTAGGGATTTGGAGCTTGCATCTTTTTAATCAAGCTCTCTTGGGGAAATGGTTATGGAGATTTGCAAATGAGGAAGAAGCTTGGTGGAGAAGTATCTTGGTGGCAAAGTATGGGGTGTATTGGGGTGGTTAGCGTTCTAAAGTTCCTCGTGGAACGCATGGGGTAGGGTTATGAAAACACATTTGTAGGGGTTGGAGGTCGTTTCGGTGCCATTTCATATTGGATCCTGGTTTGGTGGGGAAAGTCAAATTTTGGGAGGATTTATGGTGTGGCGAGATGTCCCTCAAGGATGCCTTTCCGGGCCTTTTTAATATTGCTAGCAACAAGGATGCTGCGGATATCCAGGAGTGTGTAAATGGGATGGTTCACTGGAATGTTACTTTTACTCGTAAAATTCATGATTAGGAGGAGATGGTCTTAGCCTCTTTCTTCTCGCTCTTGTATTCGTTATCGATTCGTGGGGAAGGGGAGGACCGGATGTGGTGGATCCCTTCAAGAAAAGGGAAGTTTAAGGTACGCTCTTTCTATAGGATGCTTGTCTTTAAAGAGTCTAACCACTTCCCGTGAAAAAGTATTTGGCGCACCGAGGCACCTTCGAGAGTGGCGTTTTTTGCATGGTTGGCCGCCCTTGGGAAATCTCTCACGTTGGATAATGTTCGAAAGACAGGTATTGTTGTGATTAATCGATGTTGTATGTGTGAATCGGATGGGGAGTCTGTGGATCATCTCTTTCTTCATTGTGGGGTTGCGTGCAAATTGTGGGATGTTATCTTCTCTCGTTTCAACATGAGTTGGGTTATGCCTAGAAGCGTCAAGGAGATGTTTGCTAGTTGGTGGTTGGGCGGTAGAACTAGGGCCGGCAATTTTGACACAACCCGCGAACCCGACACGAAAAAATAGGTATTAGGTTTTGGCTTATCAGGTTCGGGTCCCGGTAATTTCGTGTCTGGCTGGTTGACCCGCTAGACCCTTTTTCTTTTTCTTTTTCTTTTTTTTATTATTCTTTCTTCTTCAGGATAAGGCAATCAAGGCAGATGACAGATCTGCCAGTCTGCCTCTCTCACTCGTCACTCTCTGCTTGCTCTCTCTCTATCAAGTGACAGTCTCGGTCTCTCAGGCTCTCACTCTCCCTCCGTCTCGGCGTCTCCCAACTCTCCCTCTCGAGTCTCGGCTCTCTCTCTCGGGTCTCCCTCCTCGCCGTCGCCGTTAGGTGTTAGAAAGGCATCCTCACCGTCGCCGTCCTCACCGATATTTCCTACCAAACAAACAAAGCTTTAGAGATTACTGGTATGGAGATTTTCTACTAGTTTATAAGCACGGTAAGGATGAGCACTGATCTAAATTTTCTCGCTCTGCCCCCTCAAAAAAAAAACAAAACAAAACAAAACAAAACAAAACAAAGAGGAAAATTGGAAAAAGGAAGGAAAGAGAACACTTCATACTTCCGACACCTTCTTTCTCGGTCTCTGCAACTGCAAGTCTGCAATGGCGTTTCACAGGCCCACAAAGCCCAAACCAAAACCAAGATCCCTAATCCTCTTGCTCTTACTGGCCATAGCAGCAATTGCCCTCTTGTTCCTCTTCTCTTCCCTCATTTCCATAAATGGGTTCTCTTCATATATTACAATTTTTTTTTTTTTTTAAAAAAAAAAAAATTTATAGTTTAGGGTTTTAACGGGTCGTGTCGGATTATGTTTACCCGATTAGACCTGATTATTCTAAACGGGTAAAACGGGTCATGTCGGGTTACCCGGCTATTTTCGTGTCATAATCGTGTCAGACCCGATTACTCGTTTAGCTTAACGGGTAATCATGTAATGGGTATAGGCTAATTGTGTAATGGGTACCTGCGGGTCATAATCGGGTTGTGTCAGGTACCCATTTTGCCACCCCTAGGTAGAACCCGTAGTGCCGTGGTATGGAAGATGGCTCCCCTTTGTCTTTTATGGTGCCTTTGGAAGGAAATGAATGCGAGATGCTTCGAGGATTTGTCAAGAAACCTTGAGGACCTGGTTCATTTCTTTTTGTATATGCTTTTCACATGGACTGCAGGCTGGCTTGTTCCTTTAGTGATCAATTTTTCTGATTTTCTCTTTATGTTCTCCTTCCTTCTCCCATACTTAGTCGCTCTCTTGTATACCTCCTGTGTACTTGGGTTGTGCTCCTTTACGCTCTTTAATGCATTATATATATATATAAACCATTTTTTTCGGTTTTTTTTTTTTTTTTTTAATTTTTTTTACACTTTATCCCTTCAAAGTCATTTATGTTTACACTTTACCCCTAAGATCATTTTCGAAAGTTTTGGTTAAAAAAGGTCACGTGCCACGAACGTGACTTGGTTTCCATCCAAATGGATGGATGGTGTTTTTTGCCAACATCAGATACAATGTGGAGGTTTTTCGTCACTTTTTAAACATTGGGACCAAAATGCAAATGTGTGAATACTTCAGGGGGTAAATTGTATTTTCCCCTAATATTAATAGCATTGGCAGTGGCTTTTGTTTCCAAGTTGTATTCATGCTCTTAATGTACAATCATAGGATCGAGTCCTGCATAAGGCTTTCATAACTGAACTTCTCTAAAAGATAACCAACAAGTGGTTTTGATAAGAAAAAGATAACCAAACCTTGTACTTCATGTACTTCAAGAATCAGAACTCTTAAAAAAATAAATATAAATTTAAACAACTAAGGACTTGGAACTAAAAAGATCTTGATTTAAATGTAAAAAGACAACTCAGAGACTCCACCTGCATAAGCTTCACGCGAAGACCAGATTTTGCCGCATCAATGCTTCCAAATATTGACCCTAAAGCACATACAGTAAGATATAATAAGCCAGAACTGTCTTTTTGACAACATTGTTAGAAGTATTATACACAACATTAATTATTTGACGAACAAAAAAGATTTAACAGACAATTATTTCACAGAATACAATCATAAAGTAACCTTTTCTTTTTGAAACAGGCATGAAAGTTGCTAGATAGGTACCATTGATCAAAAACTAAACTTAATTTTGGATTAACTAGCAATAACCAGTGTTCGTGATCTCACCAAAAATGAAGTAGAAGTCATCAGCTATCACGTCCTTTGCCAAGTTCTTCACATACAACACAGAAGCAGAACATCCAGCTGCATAGTTCTACAAAAAAATCCAAAAGAGCTTCAATTAATCATTCAATGAGTAAATATTTGCTAGTCAAAATCATTCTGATCCAGTTGTATGTATTTTGTTTAAAATAGCAAATCCACAAGATTGATATAAGTTAGTGTTGAGCAGTCCATACTTTTAATCACATTCAGTACCTTAAACATTGGTAGTGATAAAATTTCCTCTGGGGGCAACTTTCCACTCTCTAATTCTTCTGGGGTTGCATAAGGTTTAATATCTGAACCCTCTCTGTCTGGGTCCTCTCTTTCCGTGCTATCATCTTTCTGTTCATTCTGAATCACTTTTGGGGCAATTTTGATCTGCAACCCAACCAAGAACAGGATATCAAAAAATAAGAAAGGTAAGAGATTCGCTTACAATCATTTATTTCAAAAAAGAAAATGACCTGTAATACAGAGTTCTTTTTTTTAATCAGCGGAATCTCTTTCGGGACCAGCATGGTAGGTTTCACTCCAACAGCTTCATGAACGACATCTTTATCAACTGCAGGGCCCACAATTGCTTCTTGCCTGAGACGCTTTCGACCAGATTTTGCTGAAGCTCCAACAGAATAGGCTTTTCCATTAATCTCCTAAAAGCATCACAGTAAAATTAGAATCCACAAGGATTACATAACAGGTTTAAAAGCCAACTCAAGGATTTTCCTTGAGGTTCCATCTCTTTCAATGCACTTCTGCAGAAGTGTAGAGATTCATCCACAATGCTAATCAAAGAAACATTGTCAAGATTCTCCCCAAATCTCGTAATTAAGTGTCCACACATTTTTTTTCTTGAAAAAAGGATGCAGGTTAAAAAAAAGATTAGCAAAAAAATCAACCGCAGAGGTTTTCCTGTTCAAACAACTAAAAACAAAGTGACAGTGAATGTAACTGTTGCTTGAAGACAAAAGGTATCATTTGAGTATATACAAACTAAACCGCATAATATTTGACCAAATATTTTAGGTAATCAGTGCAAGAGGTTACCTCATCTGAAGATTCCATTTCCGACTCATCACTGGACAGATCTGCCAAATGAGGTTTTGCAGGTACAGGAGGGGGAGGTGGTGGTGGTGCAGGTAGTGAAGGTGGTAGGGGTGGAATTGGTAGAGCCATACGAAATGGAGCTGGAATATTCATTTTGTTCATCAAGTGCAACACCTAGAATTACAAGGTAGGTTGTAAAATATATGTCTCATTATGCTCATGAAGTTAAGTAGACTAGAATGATGCACATATATAACCATGGAGCTGAAGGAAGGAAAACCAGTAAATTGTTCTATTAGCACTTCAGAAGATTGGAGACAACCTGTGTATAAAAGCGAGGAACGGCAATAAGAGCATTTACAATGTTGGTCAGTATATTTCCATCTGGTGGAGGGTAAGCATACCTGTAACACGAGATCTATTAAAATCTAAAATAGACACAAACCAATCTAAAGATTTCTATGTCATCCAAAGAAGGTTTTGAAAGAAAACTTCACATGTTAGACTACATAAGTATTACTTTTCAGTCAAATCAAAGTACTGAATGATAAGCTTGGGCACAAAAATCGTTATATTCAATAACAAAAGAGCCAAATTAGTATTGCCTCTTTCATTCTGATTAATGAACTGACATTGCCTATGGATCTGAGATTTCACAAAGAGCCGAAATGTAAAGTCCAGAAATAATAACGTGCATGCCTAAATTGTTGTGCCTGTAAGGTAGAAAATTTAAGGACAGCTCATAGAAGACATGAAGAAAGGAGCTGTATCGACAGTGAAATGGAAAAACGTACTCAAGGTGAGGAGGAAATGGATAGTCGACACCAAGCCTTGGGGCAATGGGTTCACTAGCAGGCATAGACCCATAACTGAAGCGTTGAGTAGCATCATTGGCCAAAGAAGTGGGTGGAATAGCATCCTCCCCGGAATGAGCTTGACTTGCTTTATGTGTGGAATCCAGGGTTGGCTTATTACTAGATCTCTCCACTGATAAGACTTTACCAAGAAACCTCAGCCTAACAAAACCCAATAACAAAGGCAGTGGCATACTTTTTAATGCAATTGAACTGAACTGGATCATAATCAGTAAAAGTGTAAATGTTCAGACAAGAATGAACTATCCCAAAACAATATAATACCCATTTAACTGACGATGCGCCTGGTAAGCCACAGCTTCATTCTTGAAATCCAAAAATACACAGTTTCTCAATCTGTAGAAAGACAAGGAAAAAAAGAGAGCAATTGAGAAAGAAGGAACGGTGATTGGATTGAAACACCAAAGCAAAAGCCAAAACAAAAAAAAACAAAAAAAAAAAAATTGACGCACTTAGGAACAGAGCAAGGACGGACAGAGGAAGCACCGTAGTGGGAGAAGAGTCTGAGGAGGGTGTCAAGAGGAATGGCTTCGGGAAGGTGCCGAATCAAAAGGGTTATCACTGCTTCTTCCACTTCTGATGCTTTTCCATGAAATGCTTTTGCTTCTTCTTCCTGCTGCATCTGATTCTGAGGGTTTATGTAAAGTTGCGACGCGGAGGAGGGAAGTGCAGCCATCGTTAGAACTTAGAGAGAGCAATTACATTTGTTCTTCTACCGAGAGTCTTAAGGCCGATGCCCCTGGGGCTGGGGCAAACCTCACAACTTGGTTTGGTTTCTGTCAAGTTGAGTTGCTTGTTGGACTGAATAACCGTCCATACAATTTGGATAGATTCATAGCCCAAGTATAAATCCATCAATACTAAAACGGCCCATCCATAGCCCAGAGATCGTCATTTCAAGCCCATAACCATATCAACTGCCTCCTTTCAAATTCTCCTCCTTTGTCCAAGCTGTTAACGACAACAATAACAAATAAACATCAAATTTGAACATTTCACGTATAACCTTTACTCAATTGCTTGGAAAATGGCTTTGGAATAACAAAAAAAAAAAAAGAAAAGACATATAGAACTTTTGGTATGTACCTTTATTCGCACATATGGTCTAGCTGGGACGTGGAGACATATCTTATGAGGGCATAAGAACTTTTGGTATGTAGATCTAAGATGCGATGCTTTGGCGAGTGCTGAAATAAAATTATTTATGAGGGCACTCCATGGGGAGGAATTAAGGTGCTTTGGAATTTGGATGGAAGGGTCTTCTCTATAAACCCTAAACCCTAAACAAGAAAACACTAAAAACACTTCAACAACACAAAAAACAAGAAAAACCCCCAAAAACACCAAAACCCTCCAGAAGCTCAAAAAAAAAAAAAAAAAAACGAAAAAACCCTAAAAAAAAGGAAAAACCTCCAAAAAACACGAAAAACCTCCAAAAACACGAAAAAACAGTCCAAAAAAAAAATCCTAAAACCACTAAAAACCATGAACAATCTTAAAAAACATGAAAAACCTATCCAAAAACAAAAAACACAAAAACCCTTCAAAAACACGAATGATTATTTCTCTTGGTCGCCGCTAATGATATGAGAAAATTTTAAAAAATAAATAAAAATGATCAATAGCGAATGATATGAGCAAATTAAAATTAAAAATTAAAAAAAAAAAAAGCTTTTATTATATATAATAAAAAATAAAAATAAAAATAAAAAAGCCACAAATTTAATATGTAAAAGTTATAATTTTGGTTGTAAAAAAAATTAAAAAAATAAATAAAAATAAAAATAAAAAAAGCCCCAAATCCTCTTCATTTGTGCTAAACTAAGATTACTTACCCAAAATTTAGGGCATTGATAAAACTACGGGCATATGACATTCAAAGGCTAAACTTTACCAGCAATTGGAAGTAGGAAATAATTAAAGGCAAGGCATTAGACAAAGAACAATGATTTGAAACCTTCGAAAATGAAAACTTCTGTATAATTTAAAATCATATGCGTTACAGAAAGATTAGATACTCCTAATGTATACAACCACCTGCAATGATTTGACATCTTTACACTAACAAAATATGCAAGATAACTCCCTCCCTATGGAATGGTTCTTTCCCAAGAAATAAATAAAAGCAAACTTTTTTTTCCTTTTCCTTCTTAGAGATTGTTAAACTTCAAAACCAAAACATTAACAATGTAGGAAGAGAAGAGAGTTGAACAAAATGTGTATTATGCAAGACAAGCAATAAGAAAAATACAATCAAGAATATCTGTACATAATGCAATCAAGAATATGTGTATTAAAGTAATCTTAATCTCAAGGTACATAATACAATCAAGAAAATGAAAATAGAAATTTGTTTTTTAGTTGACTGCACTATTGCCCTTCCCCATCAAATCAATCAGAATGAGAATCTTCTAGAAAGGGATATAGAGGTCAAGAACTTAAATAAACAACAAACTTCTTCAACAGAACAAGACAAGACATTGACATTTTCTTACTCCTTTTTGATTTTTTTGGATACAAAAGAAGCTCACCACAAACAAAGAAGGCATCTGCTCAAGGAAAACAGAAAGGGACGACTCAAACCATATGCCAAACAAAACGCAGCAATTTAAATTGACACACACACACGGCCTTCCACATATCCATGAGTAGATATTAGGGATAAGTATTATCAGTAGTTTATTCTAAGGTCTAGGTTCCCTCAAAACCTAAAATCTATCCCCGTTACGTATTCACGTAACAGTAGATTCATCATCCTCACAATTAACCTTCCATAGCACTCTTCAGCAAATGCAAGATAACCATAGCAGATACACAACCCAAACTAAAAATTTCTCCAAGCATAATATTTCACAAAATAAACCTAGTTTATGATACCTCAAATCATACTCCTAATACTAAGACCGCCTCACCATGTGCATCACTACAATAACTCTAGGAGCCCATAACCACTCAAATGAAGACAAGACCAAAATTAGAACCTTCTAAGTCTTGCACATTCATTTTCATTTCGATACCAAATGAACCAAAGAGCATCAAGAAAATTGAAGCAACTCTAATTGGCTTACATGTAATGATGAATACACATTCAAAAGCAATAAAGAGACTGCACTAATTGAATGCCAAAAACTATGGAATGAACTACAAACACGTATCCCACGGATAACATGAGTCGAAATATTAATACTTAAACCTGACTGGGCACTAACTACAAACACGTCAAGATAACATGAGTCTGTTTAGCACGTTCCTGGACGTGTCTGTTTTTGCGGAGGGAGGTCGTAAAGGAGTCATCTGGCTCCCGGAGGGTCGTTATGGGCGAGGGTAGGCTGGCGTCGATTTGCGGGTGAGCTGCGACTAATGTTGGCTCCGACTGAAGGGAAGAATGGGTCTTTGGAGTCTGAGACCTTTCCTCTGCCGAGGATGAAGACCATACAGACTGAGTCCTCCTGAGTAGATGCGCCTGCGAGATGTTCTCAGGGACGGTCTTTTGCGGAGGTGTTACAATCAAAGCTGTGCTCTGAGGTGATTAACAGGGGTTCGAAGGGGCGGTCTTCGCATTGCATGGATCTCTTCCCGGTGTCGCAGTGTTTTGAGGTGGGGAACGGCGGAATTGAGCAGAGGCTCGCCGTGGATTGCTTTGAGCTGGAGAAGCCTTCTTCGCTGGCGGCTGGCTCTTCGAAGGAGATGAAGGGCAATTCGGTCAAACAATGGGTCAAACATCTCTTAGGGTTTATTCATTCAGAAATGGGCCGGATTCTTACTGGGCTGTTGGAAGGCTTTCTAGCAGGGATTGAAGGAATTCCCTTAAGGAAAAATATTAGGGCCGTTTTAAAAAGTCTGAAAGGCTATAAGGGCTTCCGTTTTGTGTTGCCCAAACCCACTTGGCGTCCTAAGCCTTCTTGTAAGGCGCAGTGGAAGGTCTGGACCAAGCCCCTCCATGGCAGGATGGTATCGCCGTTGGCTTCGATTCTAGCGGGCTCGCCCGACGTGTCCATAGAGTGGGTGGCTATAAGGGAGAAGAAGAAAATCAGGAAAACCAGTTATCGGACCGAGTACAAACCGAAATCAACCGGTAATCAGGACCCCGTTAACCGGAGTCCCAATTTCTCGTTCCGGTTGCCCAAAACCATGAATTGGGTACCATCCCCGGTTTTGGCGAAAAATCAAGAAACAGACCAGGTTGACATCTCTAGTTTTTTTTTTAAAAAAAGAATTTTTTTAATATTTTTAGTTTTTTATTATTATTATTTTTTATAATTTTTCAGTTTTAATGAATTTTTTATTATTTGTTTTTTATTCCTACTTTTTCACAGTCCAAAACAGTACATTTTTCCCAAAACGGTACCGTTATGGGCAACAGCATCTGTGCAGTAGTTTTCATTACCGCATAGAAGCTGGATCCTTGTTATTGGGCCTCCATTGCGCTATACAGAAGCCGAATCCTTGTTATTGGGCCTCCATTGCTGATAGCACCTGATGCAGGTGACGTGGTACGGTTTCCCATCAATCTGGCCGTGGTTGTATTTTAGCTTCTCCCTTGATGTTTGTTTAGCCCCATAATTGCTGACCCGCGTGAGCGTGAGATCCACGCGCATCGGCACTACCGTTACTCCCCACTGCACCTACCCTTTCCTCCTCCTTTGGCTGAACCCTTCCAACTAGTGTCCAAAGGAAGTGGACAAAGAAATGGCTGGCGGTGCCGCTGGGGGTTTTGTAAGCCGAGCATTCGATTCTATGCTCAAAGAATGTTCCGGCAAAAAGTATCCCGACCTCCAGAAGGCTATTCAGAGTTATTTAGGTTGGTCATTTTCATTTTTGATTCTCTCCCTAAAATCTCTTTCTCTTTCCCCTGCTATTCATATCTTAATTGCTACTTAGATGAAATACGCAAATTCAAATCTATATTCTAATTCGCCAGTTTGTCTATATATTTTATGTTTCTTCAGATAATACGAAAGGCGTCGATCAGACTCAGCATTCTGGTTCCACTGAGACCAATCAAGCAGCATATTTGCCTGGAGATGGCAGGTCTATTTTTCTACATCATTTTTGTAGTCTGCTGCTTTTCTTTCTTTCTTTCTGTTTCTATTTTTTTTTTTTCTTTTCTTTTCGTTTCATAATCAGAACTTCATAAGACACTAAGCACATTGTTTCTTGGATTATGGATCGAGTAACGCTTCTTTAAATTCAACAGAAATGCGTTCTGTTTTCTTTTGTTAATCAGAACTTCATAAGACACTAAGCACATTTTTTCTTAGATTATGGATCGAGTAACGCTTCTTTAGATTAAACAGAAATGTATCAACGCCATCAGATAGAATTTAGTCATGATTTCCATCAATAGGTCCGAAAGATGGATTCTAATACTAAAATCGTTTCTGGTTTGTAGTTCCCTTGAAACCGACGGTGGAGCTGCAAGGACGGCAGCAGAACCTGCTAACTCACACTCGGTCCAACGTAGTACGGAGGAGGCAGACCATGTTGGCAGGCCCGTTGGAAGGAGTGGAACCATCACTACTGTCTTATCAAGTGCTGGGCACACCCTTGAAGGAGCACAGGCGGAGCTTGTTCTGAATCCACTTCGACTTGCATTTGAGACTAAGAACTTGAAAACCATAGAACCTGCTTTGGATTGTCTTCATGTATGTTCTTCATTTCATTTTTGTTGTGTGATGTGAGGCCTTCATGAGTGCCACATAATAAATTTTACTTTGATATTGTTGTTTAATATGGGCATGAAACTTATTGCATATGATCATTCTGTGAGCACAGAAACTCATTGCATATGATCATCTAGAGGGAGATCCCGGTTTAGATGGTGGTAAAAATGTCACACTGTTTACAGACATTCTGAACATGATTTGCAGTTGTGTTGACAATTCATCGCCTGATAGGTATGTGCTGTTACATATTGGTTACTCTTTCCCAATTAGGTTTCTTGCTTTGCCCGTTTATTTAAGGAACTATGTGCAGTACCATTCTGCAAGTGTTGAAGGTGCTTCTTACCTCCGTGGCATCCACAAAGTTCAGAGGTACGTCATTAGGGATAGAAATGGTGTTCTCTTTTCTTGTACTTTTATGTACAAATTGAGTCTGTTATTTGCTGCTTATGTATGTGTTGTCTATACGCTTTATTCATGTGGAAGAGTGGAATCAATCATGCTCTGGACTATGGTGCATCTTGAGATGTGGTGTAGGAGTTATAGTGTGCAAGGTGATGCTCCAATGGTGTGCTATGTTTCTTGTATGTACCCCTGGGTTTTGAATGGAATGAACTTCACTGTTTCTGAGATCAATCTAATTCTTGACTGGTGATGAGTTGAGTTATAGCTACCAATTTTCAGAGACGATGTTATGCTCTCGTGGACAGCATGTAGGCTTGATTAGGTTGTTGTTGCATTGGCTAGAGTAGTCAAGGCCATTGATTAGCTGCACATGGATGATTGAAATGATATACATATATGACATAAAAAATTGAAAAAAAAAAAAAAAAAAAAGTGAAGTCTACTCTCCGTTCATGAGTGTGCACTTTGAAGACATGATCTAATGGATTTAGGCTTTCATTATTATGGGTCAGTTGGTTGAGTGGGGTACCATGGGAGTAAATTTATTCACAAGGCGAGAGGCAACTACTTTTGTGATACCACCTATGCACTAGTCTTTTTCTCTCTCCTACTGATGATTTTTCTATCTATCTCACCTTTAAAACTTCTCAACCTGTGGCCTTAAAGAACATAATGCAGTTGAGACTAGGGAGTTTTTGATATAGGGTATGCGCCATTGTTTAACAAGTGCCCACAGGCCACAAGGAACACTTAATGCTATGCTTATATAATGTTCTTATTTTTTTTTTTTTTGATAAGTAATGTAGTATATATCAAAAAAAGCGCAAGCGCCTCTAAGTACACAATAATGTATACAAAGGAACCCAAACAAACACCCAGAAAAACCCAGAAAAAAACCAAACAAACCAATCAAAAACCCAGAAAAACCCAATCAAACCAAACACCCATCCAAAGGGGAATACAAGAGACCCAACCAAACCCCAAGAAAATCCCTAGTGCAGCCCTAGTGCATCTCAGGTGGAACCCTAGTGCACCTCAGGGGGAAAAGAAAAAGCATTTTTCGATCCCAAAAAACCCCGCCGACGCCGGCCCTTCACCGGAGAGATGGAGCAATCCAGATTATTGAGCTCCCTCAACCCCTTAACCTTAGAAGCAGAAACTTCAACCTTAGGGGCAGAAACTTCAACCTCAGCAAGCAGGTCCTTGTTCTTATGCAGCTGCTTTGCGACTTTTTCCTTCACCCTCCGGGTATAAAACAGTTGGGACGAGGATATAGAGGAGTAAATGGGAGTACCACTCTCTGTCATGCGAGGAAAAGGACGGCTAAGACTCCTCCCCATCTCAGCCGCCCCATCGAGAAGGGAAGTAGTCGAGAGTGAAGAGCATCCCTGCGACGAGAACAAGGAGGTAGTAGCAGGGGGACAGCCAACTTGAACCTCCACCGGCGCAGAGGGAACCAGAACGGGGTCCTTTCCCTTAGAAGACAAAGAATCCTTCAACACCACCGGAGCGGGAGAGACGGCTCTCGGACTCAAGAACCCATGACGAAACAAACCTTTCTCCGGAGAAGAAGGACGAACAACCAGCTCCTCCTCCCCCGAAAAAGGAAACTCCCTATCCCTGCAAGAGCTCGCCGGAGAGTCCACCTCCCAAGGAACAGCGAAGGCCTCCTTGAGAATAGAAAGACGAGCCGAATCAGAAATCTCCGAAGACACAGTCGCACCCCGGCAGGTTTCAGGCATCGAAGAAAGAAAACCCTCCCAGTCCCTGCGCAACGTGCTCGCCGGTAAAGCCTCCGCAGAAAGGGAAAAAGAAGCCCCCTGAGAGGACCCGTCACCGGCAGACCCAACAATCTCGCCCAAGACTCGCACCGGAGAGAGAGAGAACACTGCCGGGGAAGACCCATCGCCGGAAGACCTAGCCAATGGCTCCAAACACTCTTCAGAGGCTAAAGGAATCCCAGCTTATATAATGTTCTTATATAATGTTAGTTATTATGTCTCACAGTTTCTTGTGTTAAAGGAGGACATGACTTAAAAATAGAAGTGGCATCCTAAGGACAATATATTTATATGCTGCCAGGGTTAAAAAGTAACTACTAGCTTTTGACATAATCTCTTATTGTACAACATATTGGAGAAGATTAGGGGAGAAAAAAAGGGATCATCACCACCCCTTATTTTCCTGCATAAATAGTGATTCATGCACATTCTAAAATTGGATTCTCTGCTTAAACTGAAGTGTGTGTTAATCATCATTTTGTTGATATTTGCAATCATCATATCATGCTTACTATCATGATTTTAGTTCTCTTTATGTCTATGCTTGTGCAATTATGAACAGCCCAGTGGTTTGTTAATAATTATAACAATATATTGGGCTTGTGATTAGGGTTCTATTGAATCTACCCAATCAATTGCGATTACTGCTTAGTTGAGTTGAGTTGAGTAGGGTCCAATTGCTTACTATCATGCAAATATATAGCTTTTTGCCCATGACATGCAAATTTTCATTTTAGTTTGTTTCATCTTTTACTTTTATTTGTTTGTTTACAATTGACGACTTGTAATACTTGTCTCGAATGCAGTACATGGGGAACCTTTGCTGGGTGTTATCAGAGTGTGCTACAATATTGCTCTTAACAGGTACTTTTTGGATTTGTCTCATGGGTTTCTGAAAACAACATGATGCCATGCTTATGATTTGCATTTTGAATGTTTAGTAAGAGTCCTGTGAACCAAGCAACATCAAAGGCAATGTTGACACAAATGGTCAGCATCGTATTCAGGAGAATGGAGACTGAACCGGTGTGGAAACTAAATCCCTTAGTCCTAAATGTCTATCAATTCTCTTGCTTTAACTGTAAACTAGAATTTTTTCCCTCTTTGATTCAATATATGCTGGAAAGTTACTAATGTCTGACAGGGAATCCAGGATTGCGCTTCAGCTTGTTCTGCCAAAGAATCAAAGGCTGCTTCAGCAGAGAATTCAAACACAAAAGTTGACGAAACTTCTTTGGTGGACCAAGACGAGAAAGGAATGACATTAGGGGAGGCGCTGACCCAGGTCAAAGACACGTCTCTTGCATCTGTTGAGGAACTCCATAATCTTGCTGGAGGTGTCGATATCAAGGTGCTTCTGTTTCTTGATTAATGCATTTTCTTCTATCCTCTGCATAGTTAGTCAAGCTCTTTGCTTTGCCACCACTTTATATATTCCCAAGCTTTCTGACATGGCTAATGCTGGGTGTTATGATTTACGGAACTTTCTTTTGCGTTTTATACTGTCCCTAACATTCCTACTATTATATGTTGTTATAGGGTTTGGAGGCAGTCCTTGACAAAGCTGTGCATCTTGAAGACGGTAAAAAGATAACTCGGTATGGACATCATATTATACTGTAGATTCCACTTTCAATATATATATATATTTTTTTATTTGGAAAGATAATTATATTTATTTTGGTTGCTCAAAACTGCAACTCTGAACTCTATTTAAGAGGGATTGACCTTGAGAGCATGAGCATTGTACAACGTGATGCTTTATTGGTATTCCGCACCCTTTGCAAGGTTGGTTTTCTCATCATGCTCTCCAAATTGTTGTTAAGAGTTTTGAGCCCCTGTATAATTCCTTGAAGTATAATATCTGCAGATGGGCATGAAGGAAGACAATGATGAAGTTACAACTAAGACAAGAATATTGTCTCTTGAGCTTCTGCAGGTTAATTATGTGGATTTATGTGTGTTTTTTGGTGCGTACTTTAATTGGTTGATAGAACTAACAGCCTAACACTAGATTGTTGTCCGACTTGGGGTGTCATTTAGATATTATTTATACATGAAATTTGGCAATCTGGAAGGCTAAGAGCCTTTTGAATTGTAATGAAAGCAGCATAGTGACCATAGTACAGTTGGTTTAGAAAAAAAGTGATGTCCATTAAACTATTGGCATTTACTGTATAAATTAGCCTGTGAATCTTTGATGAAATGTGGTGGAATCATTTGGCACCACTGAGTGGGGAACTTTTTCAATTTGCCTAATGTTGATTGCAATGCAGAAGTCTTGGCAAAAATTATGTAAGGGAGAATAACCTAAGAACAAACATTTTAAGATGGGACACATCTATTACTCTTTTTTCATTTATGAAATGAATTTTGTATGGTTGCTCCAGTTGAACAGATATGTTGAAGCTATAATACTTTCTCCCAAGTATGATGCTACTTATTCTTCAAGAAATGACATTTTTGTTAGATATGTATTATGTCATTGGATGATTTGTAATATTTATTATATTTTGATATTTCAGACGAGTGCAATTGGTAGCCTTTATCCTTCTAGTATACAGAGATGAAAGTAGTATACGTCATATGTAATTATCAAGCTGATATACATTTGGCCTCCTTAAGGACTTCTGTATCAGAGGTTGAATATGGTTTGAGTGTTTATTTAATTACTTTAATTTGTGATATGGTATTTCAGGGTTTGTTGGAAGGAGTTAGCTATTCTTTTACGAAGAACTTCCATTTTATTGACTCAGTGAAAGCATATCTTTCATATGCATTGCTCCGTGCTTCTGTTTCGCAATCTCCTGTAATATTTCAGGTTTACTTCATCAAATTTTTCTTCTTTTCTTTGTCTGATTTATCAGAATCTGCTATGAGAATTTCTTTTGCTACTTATCAAAAAAAAAAAAAAAAAGAATTTCTTTTGCTGATTATACATTTCTTTCTTGGCAGTACGCAAGTGGAATTTTCTCAGTTCTTTTGTTGCGATTCAGGGAAAGTCTTAAAGTATGCATATTTTCCTGACAGATTATTATAGAAGATTATTTCTGTGGTGATACTATTTGCTTTGATTTATTCCCTTTGTTTTAAATCTGTACCAATTGTTCTTTTCAGGCTGAAATTGGCATCTTCTTCCCCTTGGTAGTTCTGAGATCATTGGATGGCTTGGAATGTCCTGTTAATCAAAAACTAAGTGTTCTTCGGTACAATGTTCTTTCCAATTGGATGTTGCAATTACTATGCATATAAGCTTTAATTACATTAGTTCTTTCCCTTTGTAGTCTTATGATCAAGTGTGGTTTTGTAGGATGCTTGAGAAAGTATGCAAGGATTCTCAGATGCTTGTTGACGTATTCGTGAACTATGATTGTGATCTTGAGGCACCAAACTTATTTGAACGCATGGTATAATCTTACATACAGTCCCCGTAGTGACACTTAATAATGCATTTAGGTTCTATCCAAGATGCATTGTTATAGACTTAACTCATCTGCATTGTCTTCTGACATATCATACAGGTTACCGCTCTATCTAAACTAGCTCAAGGAACACAAAATGCAGATCCAAATTCAGTTAGTGTATCACATACAACTTCCATTAAAGGGTCATCACTTCAGGTAGGTTTATATGTTGCCTGCTTCCTAGAAATCAGCTATCTAATAGTGCTATCACTTTTTAGCAGAGGTTGCTGGTTGACCCTTCTCTCTTGACCTTTCCAGTGCCTTGTGAATGTACTTAAATCACTGGTTGATTGGGAGAAGTCACATAGAGAATCAGAAAATCAGACTAAAGGTAATCAGTCTTCTGAAGAAAAGGTTTCTGCTAAAGAATCTATTGAGATAAAAAACAGGGAAGACATCACCAGTAACTTTGAGAAGGCAAAGGCTCACAAATCTACAATGGAAGCTGCCATCTCTGAGGTAATTGATTATATTTAAGAGGACGCGTTAGTATGTAAGGTGCAAGTATTTTATAATGCAACTTTACCCTAAGAGCTTTAGCTGTAAGGCACCTCCTCCCCCAGTAAGAACAGGCTGGAGGTTCATGGCATAGATTTGTAATGTACTGGCAGTGTAACAACCAAAAGAATCATGTGGCTTTGACTTTTAGAATTTGTTTTGATCTGTCTTTATTTGCCTCTGGCTGTAGTCGGGGAATGACTAATAGTTTTAATCATCTTTCAGTTTAACAGGAAACCAGTTAAGGGCATAGAGTATCTGATATCTAATAAGTTGGTGGAGAATACACCTGCTTCTGTTGCCCAATTTCTGAGAAACGCTCACAGCTTGGACAAGGTGGATTTTTAAATCTAACACAAAGGAACTTTCATGCTGGAGCGAAAACTAGCATAAAAGTCAATCTATCCTGATTTGCATGGCTGTTTGTATTTCAGTTTCTTTTCAAGCCAAGCCCTTCTCGTTCAGTGTTGAAATAGGATTCTGTAACACTTTGATATTTCAGGCTATGATTGGCGATTATTTGGGTCAGCACGAAGAGTTTCCCCTTGCTGTGATGCATGCTTATGTAGATTCCATGAAGTTTTCAGGAATGAAGTTTGATAATGCAATCCGTGAATTTCTTAAAGGATTTCGACTTCCAGGGGAAGCTCAAAAGATAGATCGCATCATGGAAAAGTTTGCAGAACGGTATTGCGGGGTGTCTCTGCGTTGTGTGTGTGTGCTTTTGTGTGTGCATAAAGGTGAAAGAATTGTGTGATCATGTGCACACGTGATCATTTGTGTCAAAATGCCCTCCCTCGTTCCTACATTGTTGGTCCCTCACTTCTTTGTGGGATGTGTCTAAATGTGTGTCCTAAAAAATTTGTATCATTTTTTTCTGACTTTCCACTATTGACCCTACTTTTAAAAATTAAAAACAACAGAACTCCATATAGAAATTTAAAAGAAAATGTAGTTTGGGAAAGCAATGACTTTCTTGCATGTGAAAGCATTAAATTGTCCCCTTAAAAAGTTGGCCTTGTGGACAACCAACAAAATGGGGCAGAGGGAGTATTTGTCTATGCTGTTAATGAGGTGGAATCTTCTGTTTTGCGTCATAGACATGATACAGATCTTAGTCTTTATTTGTGTAAAAGTGCTTTTCAGAAAATCTTCTCATATCCAAACTTGGTTTAATGTCAAAGTGAAAGGAACAAACAAGAAGTCTGAGTTGACATATGGTACAAGAGTACGTCATGTATGTGAAATGTGAATTTGACCTGTTGTCATATACACATCATTAGTTGTCATATACTATTTTTTTTTTTTTTTTTTTTTTGATGAATAAATTTCTTCCGCTGCTTAATTGTCTAATATACTAATAGTTGCAACATATAATAATATATGGTTCTTGTTATATTAAAGGTGGTATCTGGAACTTTTCTTATGAGCTAGCAGCTGCAGTTATTGTCTGTCTTATACGGTTGCCATTGTAGATCAGAATTGCTGCCCATCTATGTAGGATTGCAGCAATTTGCATGATCCTGGGGTTTAGTCTCTATTTTATGCTTACTGCTAGTGTTAGTGTAAGTTATGCGCTGGTGATTGATATTGCTATTCACCCAGAAAAAAAAAAAAAAAAAAAAAAAATTAATAGTGTTATTCCATGATTGGGTTGTAAATGATGGAAATAGAGAAACATAGTGAGTTTTCTTTTAAATTAGTACGTTGATCATGTAGAGTCGTATCTGTTTTGCAAAAGGAAAGTAAACTCCTAGTTTGAACGAAATATCATCTAGGCGTCTACCTTTTACAGATATCATATGCGCTTTTCTAATGCTGGCTAATGATTAAGGCTTGCATGTGTTGTGTGTCTGGCAGATATTGTGCAGACAATCCGAGTCTTTTTACAAATGCAGATACTGCATATGTTCTTGCATATGCAGTCATAATGCTGAATACTGATGCACATAACCCAATGGTGTGGCCTAAAATGTCCAAGTCAGATTTTATACGTATGAATGCCATGAATGATGCTGAAGAATGTGCCCCTTCAGAACTCCTGGAAGAGATCTATGATTCTATTATTAAACAGGAAATAAAAATGAAAGATGACTCAGCTGGTGTTGATAAAAGCAGCAGACAGAAGCCAGAAGGTGAAGAGAGAGGTGGCCTTGTCCGTATTCTTAATCTGGCTCTCCCAAGAAGAAAGTCATTGACAGATACCAAGTCTGAGAGTGAAGCTATTGTTAAGCAAACACAGGCTATATTTCGGAGTCAAGGAGTTAAAAGAGGCATTTTCTATACTTCACAGCAGATAGAACTTGTAAGGCCCATGGTTGAAGCTGTAGGATGGCCTTTGCTTGCTACTTTCTCTGTTACTATGGAGGAAGGAGAGAATAAGCCAAGGGTTGTCCTCTGTATGGAGGGATTTAAAGCTGGAATACACATCACACATGTTCTTGGGATGGATACCATGCGCTATGCTTTCTTAACATCTCTGGTCAGGTACATAATCTTTTTTTGCTCTCTCTCTCTCATATTTAATTTCTTTTTTTTGTTTCTTTTTTTATGGGCAATCTGTTTGGCAAGTATGACCGCCTTTTTTTTAGTGGAAATGCAGTGTGAAATTTTAATCTTATGGGCATAAATTCTTGACTTGCTGATTGAGCTTTTTGATTTGTATCACAGATTTACTTTCTTGCATGCCCCTAAAGAAATGCGCAGTAAAAATGTGGAAGCATTGCGGACATTGCTGGCCCTTTGTGAGTCAGAGACTGACTCCCTCCAAGACACATGGAATGCAGTTTTGGAATGTGTTTCCCGACTTGAATTTATCACATCAACGCCTGCTATTTCTGCTACTGTCATGCATGGATCAAATCAGATCTCAAGAGATTCTCTTCTTCAATCCTTGCGAGAATTGGCTGGGAAGCCTGCTGAACAAGTATTTGTGAGTAGTGTTAAACTGCCCAGTGATTCTGTTGTGGAATTCTTCACTGCGCTCTGTGGTGTATCAGCTGAAGAACTAAAGCAAACTCCAGCTCGTGTTTTCAGCTTGCAAAAGCTTGTGGAGATCAGCTACTACAACATGGCTCGTATACGCATGGTATCTCTTCAATCTACCAAAAAACCAACTAAAATTGCATGTTCATATTGATAAGTGCTTATCTAATGGATAGTATTGTGGATGTTACTATGATTCATGAATTGGTTTTGTCCTTTAGTTGCTTCTGGCAAGGCACTATGATAGAAATCAAGGCACACGCTTGATTCTATCTATGTAGATTTCTCAAAGTACTTTTCTTCAGAGGAGCCACATGTGCCATGTCCCAAAGAAAACTTGAGGACGAGTTTTTTTCAAGTGGGGGTGTCTGATGTAGGACGATATTTACCTTTATTTTCGATAAAAACGAAAATAAAGAAAATATCAAAAATAATATTGGAGCAGCGCCGCTTGATCAGAATTTTATCCATTCTCATACAATAAAAGTACAAAAGGAAAGATTGTTACGATTCTCGTTGATTGTCAATTTTATATTAGGATTTTATTTTATTTGATTAGAACTTTACTTCCTTTCCTTATTAGGATTAGGTTTACTATTGTTACTAGGATTAGCTTTACTATTGCTACTAGGATTATGTTTACTTTCTCTACAAGTATTTTTCTTCTATAAATGGGTTGCGCCCCTTCCCGTGTAAATGGGTTGCGCCCCTCTGCGCTTTTGTTTTATATCACAATTACTTATCAAAAAAAAAAGTATTTTTCTTCTATAAATAGGCTAGCTTATTATGTAAAAAAAAAAAACTCATTGAATTCTTATCAAATCATAGAATTCTCTCTCAAATACTCTGCGGAGTTTTATCCTTCTTTTAGCATGCGGGCTTGTTTTTATCTTTTTTAGTAGAAGACGAAGACGCTTCTCCTTGCAGAATTAAAGATGCTGCTCTTTGATTAGTTACCTTAGTCTTCCGCTACATCATCAATTAAATAGAATCAAGTTCCTAACCCCCTACCCTTCTGAGGAAATAATGGAACTAATCTTGACCAACTAACTA
Source organism: Corylus avellana (assembly GCF_901000735.1). Classification (NCBI taxonomy): domain Eukaryota; kingdom Viridiplantae; phylum Streptophyta; class Magnoliopsida; order Fagales; family Betulaceae; genus Corylus; species Corylus avellana. The sequence goes on from NC_081548.1 coordinate 44,257, forward strand.
TATGGAATTTAAACTCATCTAACACCACCTCCTTCCAACCCATCAATGACAGCTTCTCCCTTCCCCTCCTTATGCTGATCACCCCCCTTAGCACCCATAAGCCAAGCTGCCTCGACACCCAAAGAGTCAAGGATTATTGGAGAAGCTAACCACGGCACAGTCTGGGAGGGACCACCAATGAGGTCTATTGCCATAGACATCAATGACCCAACCTCTCACCTCATTACATATATATAGTGAAATTAAGGTGCCCCTGAGTACACTGTTGGTATACAAGAGAAACCTAACTAGAAAAAGAAACACGAACAAGAAAGTCTGCATAGCTAATAGGCAAAGGGACAAGGTATGCTGCAGTCCAAATATAGAAAGAATGTAACAAAGAGGCTAAAATATCTTCCACTAAGCTCTCCAAATCCTCCAATTGCCTATTGTTTCTCTCCCTCCATATAGTCCAGAAGAGACAAAGAGGCACCATTTTCCGTACCACCACAGTCCTCAACCTTCCAAAGGACCACCAACACGCACACAAGTCTAAGACTCATCTAGGCATGACCCACGCCAATCCGAATCGGCTATAAAGAGAGCACTCCACAATACATGAGCAAGGTCACAATGAAGAAGTAAATGATCAACAGACTCCTCATCTCTCTTGCACATATATATCATATAAGACCAACTTGGAACAAATAAAACTTAACCTCTTTCGATACAAGGATTTTGTAAACATATCAGCTAACTGGTCTCTAAACTTCACGAATGCTATAAATATATCTCCACTTAGTATTTTATCTTGAATAAAATGACAATCAAGTCACTGGTAATATGAACCATTGCTCAATATTTTGCTTCCACACTTGATTGTGCTACTATTGTCTGGTTCTTACTTTTTCTAAGTGACCAAATTACTGTCTAAGAATGTACAATGTTTTGTAGTAGATCGTCTGTCTGAGGGAGAGCTTGCCCAATCTACATCGGTAAAACCTTCTACCTAGAGTTGTTCATTTGGTCTATACAATATCCCAAGATCAAGAGCTCTTTTCAAATATCAAATAATACAAGTAGTTGCTTCCCAATGTGAAACCCTAGGAGCCTCCAGGAACTAACTAACAACACTAACTGCATATGAGAGATGTCTAGCTTGTGTCATTCACCAAACTAAGAAACATATCGAGGAAATGCAATGAGCTATTCAAGAGCACCATTTTCCCCCAAAACCACAACTCCTCAACATTTACAACAAAAGTCCCAATTAACACGATCATAAGCTTTTTCTAGATCCACCTTGCATATAACACCCGGCTCACTAGATCCTAATCTACTATCAAGGCCCTCATTAGCAATAAGAATAGGTTCTAGGATTTGCTTGCTTCTTATGAATGCATTTTGCGACTTACAAATGATCTTCTCAACCCTTGGTCAGGGTCATGGTCCTGTCCATGCTGTCTGAGGCAAGAGCTATTGACTAACTCGGGGTAGTGCAAGATTTTCCGTCTTTTAAGCAAAAAGGGAGAAGGGAGCTGAAGAATTTGGAATGCTCAATTAATTTTGATACTAGGGGTGCTAGTCCCAGCCGAGATAAAAGCAAGAAAGCTCGTGCTTTGCTATAATGTAGTCTTGGGTTTTGTGGGCTTTGGATTTCTGTTGTGGGGGTTTTGTGGGTTTTTCTTTGCTTTTGCTTCTTTTTTCTGTTTTGGTTTCCTTTTTGTATACTTCCTATATGCTTGGGGGTGCCTTACTTTTTTTATGATATTCCTTTGATTACCTCTCTCAAAAAAAAAACCTTTGTAATTGAACCCTCCCCAAAACACACACACTAGACTAATCGGGCGAAAGTCCTCAAGGTCGACAACCCCTTGAATCTTTGAAATGAGAGTAATAAACGAAGCATTAAGGCTCCTCTCAAACTTACCTCTAGCATGGAAGTCACAGAAAACCTTCATGATATCCACTTTTAAAATATCCCAACAAACTTGGAAGAACGCCATAAAGAAAACTGTTAGGGCTTGGCACCTTGTCACCATTCATAGCTTTCACTACCTTCCTCACCTACTCTTCCTCAAAATCTCTCTCCAACCAACTAGCCTCCGTCTCCTCAATGGAATCAAAGGGAAGGCCATCCACCAATCCAACAGCCTTGGTCTGTATATAACTTTTGATAAAACTAGACAATGTGTTTGCTGAACTCTGCCCAGTTAATAAAAAGCCTACTGCCAATCAAAAATGAGTCAATGGAGTTCTTCCTTCTATTGGAGTTGGCTATTGTGTGAAAAAATTTAGTACACTTATTGCCCTCCCTTAACCAGAACACCCTAGATTTTGCCTCAAACTCGCCTCCTCCATGAGAGTAGATCTCTAACTCACTAACAACTTCTGCCTTCATTTTCTCCTCAACGCGTAAAGCCTTTTCTTCTTCAAGGACATCAAAAACACGTAACTCTTCTAGTAGGATCTTCTTCTTCCTATCTACATTGCTAAACATATATTTACATCTCTTCAAATCAGTTTTCAAAGCCTTGAACTTGCTAGCTAAAACGAAGCTCGGATTGCCTTAGAAATGATAATAGTCCCACTAGTGTTTCACCTTGTCCATAAAACTGTCAGGCTTTAGCCACATGTTTTTAAATTTGAAAGACCTACTCCCCTTAGAGCATCACCATTGGGAAATGATTCGAACAAAGCTTAAGTATGAAGACAAGGAAGGTGGGTGGTGCATGAAGGAGGTTTCAGGTTCCCATGGTGTGGGCCTTTGGAAGCACATTCGTCAAGGGTGGAATTTTTTTGCCAAAGGGATCCGGTTCGAGGTGGGGGAGGGTTCGAAAGTTCGCTTTTGGCATGATGTTTGGTGTGGGGAGAATTCCTTGAAGCAAGCTTTCCCGTCCTTATTTAGTATTGTCAGACATAAAGAAGCTTGGGTGAAGGATAATTTTACTTGGAGGAGTGGGAGAGTTGAATGGAATGTTATTTTTGTTAGGCCCGTTCAAGATTGGGAGCTGGATTTGGTTTCTCCTTTCTTTGATCGGTTGTATTCTTGCAAGATTTCCATAGGAGTGGCAGATCGTATGTGCTGGATTTCGTCCAAGAAAGGAAAGTTTGAGGTTAAGTCGCTCTACAAGGCTTTGTCCCACTCCTATCAAGAGGTTCCTTGGAAGAGCATTTGGCGAACTAAGGCTCCTTTGAGAGTGGCTTTTTTTGGGTGGACAGCAGCTCTAGGCAAAATCTTGACTCATGATAATTTGCGTAAGAGGAACATAGTCGTTATGGAGTGGTGTTGTATGTGCAAGAAGTCCGGAGAGACAGTCGATCATCTTCTTCTCCACTGTGAGCTCGCGAGTGTTCTTTGGCAGTCGATCTTTATTCGGTTTGGCTTGCATTGGGTCATGCCTTGCAGGGTGAGGGACTTGTTCGATAGTTGGTGGTCGGGAGGACGATCCCGAAGCGCAGTTGTGTGGAAGATGATCCCTCTGTGTCTTATGTGGTGTATATGGATTGAAAGAAATGCTAGATGTTTTGAAAATTCCACTAGGACTATAGAGGAATTGACCCATTTTTCTTCTTTACTCTTTACTCTTGGACGGCCGCTTGGCTAGCTCCATTAGAGATTAGTTTTTCTGATTTTCTCTTTCATTTCTCTCCCTCTTAGGCGCTCTTTTTTATACTTCCCGTGTAAATGGGTTGCGCCCCTCTGCGCTTTTGTTTTATATCACAATTACTTATCAAAAAAAAAAAAACAAAGTCAATGGAGCCTCTTCTAGGAAACACCGAGAAACAAGCTTCCCACGCCGAAAGAGAGAAGGAATCTATCAATTCTGGACGAAGCAAGAAGGTCCCAATTAATCAACCAAGTTAAAGTACCGCCACCAAGAGGTAAGTCCATCAATCCCTGATCAAAAATGAAGTCAGAGAACTCCATCATAGTAGAGCATAAGCAAGCCTCACCCAACCTTTCACTAGGGAAATGAGTAACACAAAAATCACCCCCAATATACCAAGGCAAGTTCCACCAACTGAGCAAACTAGCCAACTCATCCCAAAGAAACCTTCTATCCCTATTAGAATTACGGCCATAAACACCCGCAAAAGCCCAGGTGGAATGATCTTCAACATTTCTGAAGGTTATAGCCAAGGTGCATTCCCCCATAGTCTCGTCTATCTTCTCCTCCACCCTTTTATCCCACATAATCAAAATACCACCTGAAGCCCCAGTGGAATCCAAGCAACACCAGTCTATATAATGACACCCCCATAAACTGTACACAACACTACAAGACATGATTTCAAGCTTAGTTTCTTGAAAACAAACAATATCTGCCTTACATCCTCTGAGCAAATTCCTCACCCTCAAATATTTCTTCCCCCTATTCAACCCTCTCACTTTCCAGGAGAATAACCTAGGCTTCAAAAAAACACTGAAAAACCCTTATCCTTGCCTTTTCCACGGCTTGAACTCTCACCTCTAGCATCATACTTGATGGAGCACTCCAAATTTCTTATATCATTACTACCTTTCATACCAAGTTTAGAGAGAGAAGCCAATTCCTCTAGACAATGTTGATCTTCAATAACTGTCAAAAGAGCCATAAGTTGCTCCTCATAACCCACACCTATCCCCATGATCTGATGGATCTCCTTCACACATTGTAAAATCCAATTTGAGTGACTAGAATTGCCCAACGCAATATGGAGCTAGGTACACAGAGGAGAATAGAGGACCTCTACAACCTCACCATCACCACCCTCATCCATCCCATCCAAGAGACACAAAGCAACATCTTTCCCTTTCTCTACCTTTTGTTGTTCACCCCCCTTAGCATTTGAAACCAATTCTAAAGACTACACAAAGCAAGTGATGGGGGGAGAAGCCTCATCAAAAGGAAAGGCATCTTTGATCTCATCTCCTTGCCTACCCAGACTAGGAAAAATTCAGGAATTGTGTAGAAAAGCTCTCCAACCACGACATCAACGGTAGGGTGAGAGAGGACCAAAGCTCTTGGGCAAGGTTGCGCTAATATCTTCGCGGAGTTCTGGGAGCGAACCAAATTTGCCAGTGAATTCTAAGAGTGAGCCAGAACTACTGTCGAATACTTGAAAGGATCCCCAGCAAGATCAAAGACGTTTACTAGCCTCGACGAGAGCTAGGAAGGGCCACCGGTGGATTCTACTTCCGATAAAGATAACTTTGACCCAGCCAGAACAAACTCATCAGAGTACCAGTGGTATCTAGAAATCGAGCCCATAACCAAACCCATGTTTGCCATGTCTGGGACCCTCGAAGACGATGGAAGCTAAACCGACAAGTTTTGAGAAGCTCGCATAGCTACAAAAACTGCCGACGAGGTCACTAGAAAGTCACCAGCTAGGGTGGCGGAGCTCAAACAGCCACCGCCCACAAAAGATCCCATTTTGGTTATAGAACATGGGTCTGAGCCCTGTTTAGGAACCCTCTTGACATTGGGCTTGCACGGTTGGATGAGGCCTTTCCTAGCCCACAACTTCACGACTTTCTTAAGTATTAGTGGGCTCTAGCAAAAAAGTTTTTAGAGGAAGCTTCTAGGTAGAACCGTTGGGCTTACAATGGACCTTAGAAACTAGCCCATAAGACTCCAGCCCTTCAATCACACGCTAAAGTGCCCGGTCAACCTCCACTTTCATTTTTTCTAGTTTACCTCTCAAAGCAACCTGCAATTAGCCACGACATCCTTCCTCTTTTCTTTCTGAAAGTTCACATCACCCTTTAAAACACAAAATGGGAAAGAGGCTGAGCCTCAAGCCTTGAAGCCTGATTTAGCCAGTTTAATTTCAACCCCGAACAACTTCAAAGCATAAGAAAAGGCAGAGTAAATTACAGAGTTGATCAAGATTAGCCTCACAAGTGATCAACATTATCTGCGAATAAGTAACTCGTCATTATCCCTATATCCCACCAAAAATCATGATAAAAGCCCTCTATCTTGGTCTACGATCAGGCCGAAAGGGGTGCGGAATGAGCGGACGACATTCTACTAAGTGCTTCCATAACAACAAACAATAGATAGGATAAAGGACCCCCTATCTCAAACCTTGCAAACTATCAAAAAGCCGGAAGGAGTTCCATTAATCAAAACAAAGAATCGCATTGTAGAGATGCAACTAGCGATCCAACCACGCCATCTCTCCCCGAAACCACATCTACTCAATAGATATAACAAGAATTTCCAATTCACATGGTCGTAAGCCTTCTCGAAGTCTAATTTAGAGAGCATCCCAGAGACTCTTGATATAATTTTACTATCAAGACATTGAGTCTTTAAAATTACTGGGTCTAAAATGTGTCTACCTCTAATAAAAGTATTCTGAAACCTGGACAATTTAAGAGTAAATACATAAAATACCGAAAGTTAGGACTGTATCGAGATCAACCCTCCCACAAACCTTCACCCATTTGGTCTTTGTGACTTACTATGTCGTTTGTCCTTAATGTTCTCTGCAAAAGCTCTCAATATCTGTATTTTACATCTGTGTAACATTAATTTTGATGATTTTTGACATAAAATTCTACCATCGATATGGGAATTCTTCTGTTAGTAAATACTTTTGCTAGAAATTAAGCAACGGACTCATGTTTGAATAAGTAAGGCTGGGATGCCGAGTAGTCTCATGGATTTTGACTTGGTTTTCTCATTTTATCATGATTTTTGCTCTCTATATATTCAATATATTCCTCATATTTGAATCCCCTCGCTCTCCCTCTTTAATTTCTGATATACAGGTCTCTAGTGATTGATCTAGGTAAACTGCTTTGTTTTTTGTGCCATCCCTTCCCCCACCCCCAAAATAGAAAGCTAGTTGTCTGATTTCCATCATTTAGTTATAAATTGCCTTTTTGCCTGATTGCTGTAGCCAGATATTTGAAAATTTTCAAATGATGATAAACATCCACTGTTTAATTCCATGAAGTGATAAAATGTTGACACTCCTGTGAATCACTGAACTTTGATCTAAAAACTTCTGATTTCTCTTCCAGGTTTGGGCTAGAATATGGTCTGTTCTAGCAAATCACTTTATTTCAGCTGGAAGCCATCATGATGAGAAAATATCTATGTATGCCATAGATTCTTTGAGGCAGCTTGGTATGAAGTATTTAGAGCGTGCTGAACTTGCCAATTTCACTTTCCAGAATGACATTCTGAAACCATTTGTTATTCTTATGCGAAATACTCGAAGTGAATCTATAAGAGGCCTAATCGTCGACTGCATTGTTCAAGTATGTCTACTTAATTAGCTTTCCTTAACACTTATTAAGAATCGAAATCTGAACTGTCAGTATCTATAATGTTGTTGGGCATTTTTGTTAGAAGTTAATTTTTGGTGTCTACTGCAGATGATAAAGTCTAAAGTTGGCAGCATAAAGTCTGGATGGCGAAGTGTTTTTATGATTTTCACAGCTGCTGCAGATGATGACTTGGAATCAATTGTTGAAAGTGCATTTGAAAATGTTGAACAGGGTAAGAACCACGCTTCTCCTTCTTCTTGCATTAGTAGTTGCTGTTATATATTAATTTTATTTTTCTTATTGGAAACTTCAGTATATTTAACACCAAGCATATTTGCAGTTATCTTGGAACACTTTGATCAAGTAGTTGGAGATTGTTTTATGGACTGCGTCAACTGTCTTATCAGGTTTGCCAATAATAAAAGTTCGCACCGTATAAGTTTGAAGGCTATTGCACTCCTGCGTATATGTGAGGATCGCCTGGCAGAGGTTTGTAAATTAGTCTGCAGTTTTGTTGAGCATATCGTGAATTTTTTAATGGGAAATCTATTGGATAGATAGAGATGAATATTGGAAGTTCTACTTGTGTCAAGATGCACAGCTAAACTATATATATATATATATATATAAGTAATCAAAATATCATTAAAAGTGTAAGGCGCTCCAAGTACATAGGAAGTATATAAGAGAAAGCACCTAGCTAGAATGAGAGAAAAAAAAAAAATCATGAAAACTAAGCATCAAAGGAGATACAAATGCAGCTGTTCAAAGATAAAGAGTAGAGAAAAAAAAATTAAGCTCTTCTAACATCTTTTTTTTTTTGATAAGTAAAAAGATATATAAAAGAGCGCAGAGTGGCGCAACCCTAGTACACAGGGAGTATACAAGAGAGCGACTAAGAGGAAGAAAAAGAAGAAGAAAACATAATAAGAAAGTCAGGGAAGCTCTTCCAACATCTTCTCACGCCTCAAAACTTCTATCATTCATTTCCCTCCAAAGAAACCACAAAAGGCAAGAAGGAGCCATCACAAAATTATATAATTATCACACTTTAATTTTGTTTCTTTCCTTAGGTACAGCTTGTTACATATCGTCAAAATTTATATCATTCATTTTCCTCCAAAGAAACAACAAAAGGCAAGAAGGCGCCATCACAGAAGTCTATAATCATCACACTTTAATTTAGTTTCTTTCCTTCGGTACAGCTTGTTACATATCCTTAATGATTCATATGCCATTATAGAGCGTGGTGAAGTATACTCTATTTTTCCATAAGAGATTCTCATGCCGAAAGTCAAACTCGTTAAAGGCCTATGTTTTGGAATAGAAAATAGAAGTAGTAAGCAAGGTTATATTAGCATAGATGTGGCAGAAAATATGGTGAACGGGGTAGAAGTAAAATGATTTTGGCTATAGTGAACAGAGGTCTTTTATCAGGCTTTTCAGTGGGATCTAGGAATGATGTTGATTTCAACATTTCCCACCTTTTGTTTGCAAGTGCTATTTTGAGTTTTTGCAGGGCGAGTCCAAATCATCTTCGTAACTTGCTTTGCTTGTTCTTATGCTTTGAAATGGTTTCAGATTTGAGGATTAATCTAGCTAAATGGAAGTTGATCCCATTGTCAATGTCAATAATGTTGAAGGCCTGGCTAGTATCTTGGGTTGCAAGATAGAGAGCTGCCTTAAATCTTAATTTGCTTAGTTTGCTTGATTTTCTCAATTGTTATCTATTTCTAGCTAGGTGTTTTTCTTATATACTTCCTGTGTATTTGAGTGACGCCTTTTGCTGCTCTTAATGATATTTTGTTTACTTATTATTAAATGAAAATAGTAGTGTGAGGAGGGTATGTGGAGAAGCCAAAGCATATGTCAAATCAGAGTGAAACATGCAAGAAAGCTTGTGTAGCATGAATTATTTTTGATAAATCATAATGCATTAAAGAGCGCAGAGGGGCACAACTCAAGTATATAAGGGGTATACAAGAGAGCGACTAACTAGGGGAGAAGAAAGAAGAGAACATAAAGAGAAAATCAGGAAAATTGATCACTAAATGAGCAAGCCAGCCTGCAATCCATGTGAAAAGCGTGTACAAAAAGAAATGAACAAAGTCCTCAAGGTTCCTCGACAAATCCTCGAAGCATCTCACATTCCTTTCCTTCCAAAGGCACCATAAAAGACAAAGGGGAGCCATCTTCCATACCACGGCACTACGGGTTCTACCGCCCAACCACCAACTAGCAAACATCTCTTTGATGCTTCTAGGCATAACCCAACTCATGTTGAAACGAGAGAAGATAACTTCCCACAACTTGTGTGCAACCCCACTATGAAGAAAGAGATGATCCACAGACTCCCCATCCGATTCACACATACAGCATCAATTAATCACAACAATACCTCTCTTCCGAACATTATCCAACGTGAGAGATTTCCCAAGGGCGGCCAACCACGCAAAAAATGCCACTCTCGAAGGGGCCTTGGTGCGCCAAATACTTTTCCACGGGAAGTGGTTAGACTCTTTAAAGGCAAGCATCCTATAGAAAGAGCGTACCTCAAACTTCCCTTTTGTTGAAGGGATCCACCACATCCGGTCCTCCCCTTCCCCACAAATCGATAACGAATACAAGAGCGAGAAGAAAGAGGCTAAGACCATCTCCTCCCAATCATGAATTCTACGAGTAAAAGTAACATTCCAGTGAACCATCCCATTTACACACTCCCGGATATCCGCAATAGAAGCATCCTTGTTGCTAGCAATATTAAAAAGGCCCGAAAAGGCATCCTTGAGGGACATCTCGCCACACCATAAAGCCTCCCAAAATTTGACTTTCTCCCCAGAACCAGGATCCAATCTGAAATGGCACCGAAACAACCTCCAACCCCTACAAATGTGTTTCCATAACCCCACACCATGCGTTCCACGAGGAACTTTAGAACACCAACCACCCCAATACACCCCATATTTTGCCACCAAGATACTTCTCCACCAAGCTTCTTCCTCATTTGCAAATCTCCATAACCATTTCCCCAAGAGAGCTTGATTCAAAAGACGCAAGCTCCGAATCCCTAGACCACCCTCAACAATCGGAGAATAAACCTCGTGCCAATTGACCAAATGGAACTTAGGCTCGTCCTTGACCCCC
>NC_081548.1:54675-55448 GCF_901000735.1 Corylus avellana
AAAATCCCGTTTAATCTTCTCAATGTGATTCGCCACGGAAACTAGGATGGGAAAAAGAGACAAAAGATAGGTGGAAAGATTGGATAAGGTGCTCTTGATGAGAGTGAGTCTCACCCCCGTGGACAAATATGAGCGCTTCCAAAGGGCCAACCTTCTAGCAATTTTCTCCAACATGTCATCCCAAATAGCCAAAAGCTTGAACGAAGCCCCTAGCGGAAGACCCAGATACTTCAATGGCAAAGAACTAGTGCCACAACCCAAAATACTAGCCAACTCGCCCGTCTCAACCGAACCTCCAACTGGGACCAAAACAGATTTGGCCCAATTAACTTTTAACCCTGAGACCGCCTCGAAACCAATAATGAGGGCTTTAATAAATCTAACATGTTCAGGAGCTGCCCCACAAAAGACCAGCGTATCATTAGCAAAAAGAAGATGAGAAACAGTAACCCGCTCAGTCTCTCTAGCACCCACATAGAAGCCATTGATGAAACCCCTACTAATAGAAGCATTAATCATCCTGCTGAATGCCTCCAGGACCATAATGAACAAAAGAGGCGAAAGGGGATCACCTTGTCCCACCCCACGCGAACTCTCAAAGAAACCAGAAGAAGAACCATTGATCAAAACCGAGAACCGCACCGACGAGATACAATGCTCAATCCATAAGGACAATTTCTCACCAAAACTGCACCTTCTTAACAAGTAGAGTAAAAACTTCCAGTTCATGTGATCATAAGCCTTCTCCATATCCAACTTACACAAGAGGCCGG